>NC_056574.1:10063004-10063084 GCF_018340385.1 Cyprinus carpio | reverse complement strand
GGGGACTTATGTGAGGATCCTGTTTGTGGACTTTAGTTCGGCTTTCAACACCATCATCCCAACAACCCTCCAGACCAAAT
>NC_056574.1:10062656-10062957 GCF_018340385.1 Cyprinus carpio | reverse complement strand
CTTTCCTGACAGATGGGCAACAGCTAGTGAGACTGGGGAAATTCATGTCAAACAGCCGCTCCACCAACACTGGTGCCCCTCAGGGATGTGTTCTCTCCCCACTGCTCTTCTCACTCTACACCAACGACTGCATCTCCAAAGACCCCTCTGTCAAGCTCCTGAAGTTTGCAGACGACACCACACTCATCGGTCTCATCCAGGACGGTGACGAGTCTGCTTACAGACAAGAGGTTGAGCAGCTGGCTGTCTGGTGCAGTCTTAACAACCTGGAGCTGAACACTCAAAATAGTGGAGATGATTG
>NC_056574.1:10053066-10061977 GCF_018340385.1 Cyprinus carpio | reverse complement strand
CTTTCCTGACAGATGGGCAACAGCTAGTGAGACTGGGGAAATTCATGTCAAACAGCCCGGCTCCACCAACACTGGTGCCCCTCAGGGGATGTGTTCTCTCCCCCACTGCTCTTCTCACTCTACACCATGACTGCATCTCCAAGGCCCCTCTGTCAAGCTCTGAAGTTTGCAGAGGCGACACCACACTCATCGGTCTCATCCGGGGCCCGGTGGCGAGTCTGCTTACAGACAGAGGTTGAGCAGCTGGCGCTGTGTCTGGTGCAGTCTTAACAACCTGGAGCTGAACACTCAAAATAGTGGAGATGATTGTGGACTTCAGAAGAAACCCCTGCACTCACCCTCACCATCATGAACAGCACAATGGCTGCAGTGGGGGATGTTCAGGTTCCTGGGGAACCACCATCTCTCAGGACCTGAAGTGGGACAATCACATTGACTCCATTGTTAAAGGCCCAACAAGGTTGTACTTCCTTAGCCAGCTGAGGAAGTTTAACCTGCACCACAGGCAGCTACTGAAACAGTTCTACTCCAGCCGTCGGTGAGTCTGTCCTGTGTACTTCAATAATTGTCTGGTTTTGGTTCAGCTACAAAATCAGACATCAAGAAGACTACATGAGGAGAACAGTTCGGACTGCTGAAAGAATTTCATTGGTGCTCCCCTACCCCACCCTTGTCAGAACTGTATACATCCAGAGTGAGGAAAAGGGCTCAGAAAAATCTACGTCTGGATTCCCCTCTCATCAAGTTACCCCCTTTTGAACTTTTGCCATCTGGCCCGGCGCTTCAGGCAGCAAAAATACCAAGAACAGTCAGAAGCACAAGAACAGTTTTCTTCCCCCAGGCAATCCTACCTCATGAACAGTTAAATGTTCCCCCTTACGTATGCAAAAATGTGCAATATTCTTTGTATTTATTTATTTACCCCTCCATCCAAGTACATCTCTGCATCTTACTCTATTCTAATCCATTGTCATCTATAGCACAACTGTTCATACAATTTATTTATTTATTTGCAATTTGTTTTTTGTTTTTTTGTTTTTGTCTCTGTCTCATGTACTGGGAAGCTTATGTCCACTAAAACAAATTCCTCTTGTATCGTGAAAGCATGCCAGCCAATTAAAGCTCTTTCTGATTCTGATTCTGATTACATATGCATTACAAAGTTAATTATTTTTTTTTACATGTAATTATACAAAATAAAATCAAACAAGATTTTTAATGATAAAATATGTAGACAAATAAGAATAAATGTTGGAGCGTAAGTATACTGCACAAAGAAACAATTTACCTTTATTTATTTTTTTTATTTTTTTTGAGTTTTATATAAATATATAAAGGTACAAAAAAAAAAAAAGCAGTAAAGCGGAGATCCTGCTGACCTTATAGCAGTAGTGCTGCCGGTCCTTCAAATTTCAAACCACTTTACTCCATCATGAGTATTTCAACGGTCAAGGACAAGCTGAAAAAATTCAAAGATTCCACCATCACTAAAGAAGATCTCAATGCTTTCCATTGCTTAGCGGTATCAAAATAGTACTTAAAAGAGAGGAGCAAAAAGTACTTTGGATTCGGAGGTTGCCTCGACAGTAAAAGATGTGATAGACTCTGTACTGACCCCGGTATTGCGTGACCTACATATGGACATACTAACGACCTATGGCGTTATTTACTGAAAAATGTCGAGAGCTCATTAATGTAATACGAACGCACATTAATACAATGCGCAATAATAGAGTGCGCACACTTTAAACGTGTCAGTTGGTGTGATGGCATTAATAAGAAACAAATCAAATCAACAACAAATGTAAAAATAGATGTAAATGATGCAAGATATAACAATAAATGCTCTAATAGCATCGCTGTTTAATTATTATATATAATTTTTTAATCCAGTGTTAGTTTTCAGTTCTGATTTTTATTTTTTTTTCAGGAAAATCCACTTAATAATAGCTATACATTCAATGGCACTTCAATGTCTACAGTGATATGATAGATATATAATTACATTGTCTGCAAATGCATTAAAAAACCATAGAATATAGTAATGTTATGAAAACAAATATAAGAAAATTTATTCATTATAGTGTTATATTTGGTCTCCAAATCTTAAGTATAGGTTTAGGGAATAGTGCATCTGACCCATATCTAAATAGTTCAGCCTTAAATCAGAAGATATATGCCTATATGCTTTTATATATATATATATATATATATACGTATACATAAACAAACACACATAATATGACTAAGTAGTATTAAATTGTAAAGAAATTATAGATCCATCTTTGAAATCTGATTGGTTGATAACCTTTGACAACGTTTAATTCAGGTGCAAAATAATTAATTATCTATAGCGCATGAGCACAGAGAGATTTAGCGTTTTTACAGGACACAGTTTGGCCGAGGAGGAGAGACCTGTTTTTAAGTCGCGCGCCTCTTTCGGGTTGAGCAAGCGTATACTTTATCTGGCGTGCGCATCCGGTTTTTATTATAAGAACTGAAAGGGAAATCCATGCGTGAGTGGAGAGATTAAGCCTCTCGCGCATTGTGATGAAATAATGCTTTCGCGGCTTCACAATAATGGGTTCTCGACATTTATCCAGTAAAATAACGCCATAGCTGACCAACAGCTCTGTAGAAAGGGCTAAAATTAGAGGGTTGAAGCTAGCTAGCCATTGCGTGGCCGAAACCCGGGTGGCCAGGTCAGATTCCGTTCAAGCGGCTGCGTGAGGGATGGGAGACAGTCAGAACCTATGAGAAAGCAGCTAGAACAACTTACCGATAAAGAGTGGCGAACATGGGATGATGGGGCAGGAGAATAACTGCGTTTGGTGGGGGTTGTCAGAGGGGTGGAAGGCTCTGATGCAGCGGTTTTCTCAGGATAAACTTTCCAGTGGTTCCTGTGTACTGAAAGGGCCGATGATATTGGGTGTCGCGGGCTCATGTGTGTGATGGAAGAAAAGTAACTCAAGCGTCAAAGCGTGCTCTTATCTTTCATGTGCTGAGATGGCAAGACAGATGTCCTGAAGGGTTATGCGGCCAGGCATACCGGGTGAAATATCGCAGGATAATGTCATGCTGCTGTTTTTTCCTGACTTTAGTCCAGCCAAATCTGCTAGGAGAAGAAACCTCAGGCCAATCCTTGGGAGAATGACAGCACTGGGTCTGCAGCCGTTTCTCATATATCCGGCGATAATTAAACTACTGACTGCTTGTTGGGCAGATGATGTTTGACTCTTCTATTATCAGCTCACTTTCTGAAGAGCATCTTAACTGCCCAGGAGAGGAGAATAACAAGGTGGACATGGACACTTAAGTTTCTGCTGTGATCTATCCTGCAGTTTTGTCTGGTGACTGGTAAGCTTTGAAATTTTTTTGGAACGAATGGAGAGAAGGTTTGATTGCTGGTTCTGATGCTGGGCTTTTTGGGGATGGGTTTTGCGCTGGTGTGGACCCGGTCCATTGTCCAGTGATATTGCATTACCTGTTGTTTTCTATTTGTTGTTTTTTTTCTTGGGGCTTGAACCTATATTCTCTGTAGCAATGTCGCGGTCTGCTTTGGATTCAAGGATTCAAAGTTGTTTATGGTTTCGCTTTTTGCATTGCTGCGCATTTTCTACAACAGACATTCATGTATTTGTTTATTTCCTTGAATTTGAAAGGTTTGTTGCGCACCGGTGGTTTTCCAGGTAAAGATGCTTTGGGGAGATCTCATTTTGTGCCTGGATTGGATTATGCCATCTTCCTGATGCGACCGTCTGTTTCTACTCATAGTGTTGTGGGTGGGTTGTTGATCGCATTGCAATGCCTTTTTCTGTCAAATCTGTTTGGAATCAGAAATTGTCTGACCTTGGTTTGTCTGTCGACTTGGGAGAGGGTGTGGTCGGGCCTCAGTTTCATGTCTAAAAACTCAGCTCATTGTTTTATATATTTCAGGGTTATTCATGGAGCATGTGTAGTGGCTCTGGGTGTGTGGATGATGTCTGTTGTTGTTTTGGTGTTTTGCGTGTTTGTTGTGTGTATAAAAACAAATAAAAACTTGATCACAAAAAAAAATAAGCAAGTAAAGGTGGCTCCCTTTAAAATCACTGAAACTGTCAATTAATGAAATTCTTTTTCCATCATGTGCACTTTGTTGATTATAAGGAGAGAACCTGAATTTAAACATGAGGATGTTTTATTAATCCGTCATTCTTTTCAGTTTCAATGATTTAGCTAAATCATAGGCTCAGGATTTAAATTATTGGTTTCTTGTTTTTTAAGTTAGCTCTGGCCAGTCAGGAAGCAAATTATACAGTGTCCCCACGTTTTACTAGAATAAAGGAAATGATGTGAAACACGCGAACTAATTTCTTAATCAGTTATTTTTTCGTGACATATTTTTTCCCAAGTAGTTATCTGTTATTCATTACCTGTCCTTTATTTTGACAAAGCATGTGCATGTCAAAAATGCATGCTGTTTTATTAAAGGAATTTTAATATATAAATTTTAAAAAAAAATTACTTGTGACAATTATAGGCCTAATATGTGAGAATATTGACATTGCTTATAAATCCATGTATGTAGCCTAGCTCACTAAAATAGGCTATGAAACTTTTGTGCTCGATGAAGATTAAACCACAAAATGGCATTTCCTGTGCCTGGGGCCAGTGCAAGCCAGGGCTTAAAATGGCTGGGCTGAGGGGCTAATAGCCTCGGGCCAGTAGCATGATGAGGCCAGAATAAAACGCTGGCGTTTATTTTCACCCCGTCAGGCCAGAAGCTCCATGCGCATCACTAAAACCGCGCCCTTTACACGCCTCTCAGGAACAAGCGCCATGCAGCCCCATTTCAGCAACAAAGAGAAGTTATCAGAAAACTAATCAGAAATAAGTCACTGGAACTAAGTAGCGATCACAAAGAGCTTGAACATGATAACAGTGGCCTTTTTGTTTGCATGCTTTGATAAATAATTCAAATTCAAAAGCATTGATGTTTTTACTATAAGTGATACATTAAGCGCATAGCAAATCAATTTATCAGGACTCAAATTAATCACACAGAAATAAATGTCTTTCTATTTTATTTATTTATTTTTAACGCTTTATATGAAAATAGCCTGCTTATTCAGTCAAGACTGTTATCTGTTTGTTTGTAGCCACGGTAGCCTCATATGCCTCGTCACATTTAGAATGAATGATAGCAACTCTATTTTTATAAAAGCCCCTTTAACAAAAATCATTATTATATTTTGATGACATGCTATGTGGAGCTAAACTCTCGGAATAGACGGGGGCTTATTGTAAAAGCCTATCAGTCGTCAAAAGCAATAAATTTCTCCATAATCATCCAGGTAGCGAAATTTATTAACAACTCATCAAAAGTTCTCAAACACAAATAATAGGCTGGTAGCAAGTTGATACCAAAGGGTTAACAACCCCATCATCTCACGTGTAAATGTTGCAATACTTACACCAGACCAAAAACAGTAATTCAAAAACAGTGACTGGAAGGCCAGCTCTACAAACAGAGCCACAGAAAGACTACCACTCCTTATTGTTGATGTTTATGGCTGTTATCTTTCTGGGAAATGAATGGCGCGACCGGCTCTCCAGGCCGGAGAAACTCCGCCTCTGTTCCGCTAACCTCTCCTCTAGCCTCCTAGCTAATCCGCACAGCCCCACGGTTTTCGTCGGGCTAAAAAAACCCTCAAGCCGGTGGCCCGGGGAAGCCCGGACGGAGGCCGCGATCCAGCCCCCGGAAGTGACAGTGCGAACAGGCAGGCCCGGTATCGGCGGCCAGCTAAGCCGACGGTGTAAAACGGCTAATTTCTTTACGGGATAATATAACAATGTTAAAAAGTTAAATGTTTTCAAATCTTAAATATGGTGTAATACTGTAGCGAAAATATAGAGCACAGAGCGCGCGCGCCTGACATTTATCCTGCTTACGAGCATCACCACGGCTGCAGGCCAGCGATGAAAGCAAAGGTCCGATCGCAGGCTTCGCCGACACATTGGTGGAAGGTAAGCTTCCCTCCCCTCGAAGGACATCTACACCAGAAGTGATGGCATAAAAATCGAGGGCGATCATCAGTGACTCTGGCCGTCAAAGGTCCCCACAGCCTGCGCTCTCTGCGCCCTCGCGAAGATGCGTCCGCGTATCAATCGCTGCTGGCGCCAGCTGAGGGATAACGCCACCACTCCCGGGCTGTGGGAACTGACGAACGAATTTTAAACTAATACACCCTGCAGCTCTCTCCTGGCTCTGTTATCGCCTGTAGCACGCTTGAACTTTAACAGTTCAACTGGGACTATAAGTTCAGGGGCTTTGCGCCAGCGGACGCTGATTCGTGGTGGTGAAGGTGATCGACTGCTTTAACACCTATTAGTCGGCTAGCCGAGAGGCTGTCGACGACTCGCTCGAGCGTTAACCATAATGCATGCACAGTTTGCCTACAATGCAAATTGTAGGATTACAATATTGCGTGTAGCTGTAACTTTCTATCCCTTTCTCTATGTTACATGTAAAATTTAAAATGTAATGTAATAGTGGGGGGTGTGCCTGAAGCCGAATACCTTGGCGGAATAATGGCTAAAGCGAATAACGCAAGGAATAATTCTGCCTGAATATTCGGCTGAGGCTGGCACACTCTGCTTTTTGCTAGATAACAGTTGAGCCAGGGGTTCAGTGCAATATTATACACAGAACTCTGAAGTCACGCAATAATGAGTGTGTGAAGTGAATGAATATAAACTTTATGTGAACGAAAAGAAGCATAAATCAAACACCGCATTAGTGTTGCCTCTCAGTGCATCTCTCAGAAATCAGAGCTTGGCGAGAGTAATATCACCTATAATAATACATCATACACGGTCTATTATTTGTATATATTTAAATTTAAAATTAAATTAAATTTATGCATTTAGCAGACGCTTTTATCCAAAGCGACTTACAGTGCATTCAGACTATCAATTTTTACATAGTTTAAACCGTGAGCTCATTGACCAGAGATGGAATAAACAACCGCTCACCCGTCAAACAGCCGCGTTGCGCTCCTCAAATCTCTCAAAAAACCAAACCAGTTCTCTCTCTTAAAAGTAGGCTAATAATCAGCTTAGATGCAGATATATTTTCTATGTTTGCTTCTTAATCTCTTTGCTTTGGTTTCAGTGGCACATGCACATTTGTTTAGTAAGTTCAAAAAGACTTCGTAGAGATTCTGCACGTAATGAAAATGTAATAGCCTTGAATTCATTCAGTCGCGGTTCAAAATGATCACTAAGCGTTTTGTTTTCAGTGATCGGGTTCTGCTTATATGATTCATTTATTTTTTGAAATTAATAATTATTTTACTTTAACGCAGAATATTTGTTCAGTTATAACTACAGGAAAAAAGATAGTCACTTAACGGTCTTATCGTGACAACCATAAGACACCTGGTTTTATCCCAAAACAGGCACTAATAATTTTGAGACTGTTACAGATACAAATACTGGCTGTTACATGAAAATTAAAACATGTGATGTCATAATTATAAAGTTTTGACAGTTTACATATGTTATGTAATTGTTGCATTAGGCTATTAATTAATTAGTTAATTAATAAACGTTTACTGATAAAAAACGACTATTTCCATGTCTATTGTTTACATTAGCATAAACCACGGTAGTGAATTGCTTTCAGTATTTTTTAAATAAGTAATCCACTAGCAGAAATCAGTAGTCGTGCAACCCCTACTATAAATACACACTGCATTTAATACAATAACCTACCTGTTACCACTGGATACCATCCGATGCACATCCATGATATTTCTGTATCCGTTCATACATCTATTTACCTTAGCATATTTTCATGAGTATATATGTCTACATAATGTGAATGTGTACATTCTGTGTATAGTGTATAGTATGTAGTACTAACTGTATGTATGTCCAATAGTACACTATGCGTGTCTATATGTATGTGCATAATGCATATTTTCACCTGTTGAAGTCTGTAGGGTTATATGTTAATTGTTTCTGCAGTTTCTGGTGCAGCTCCCAAGAATTTCACTCACCAAGGCACATGTGCTGTGGTGATGTGACAATAAAAGTGACTTGACTTGACCACCATCCATCCGCTCTAATCTGCACTTCACAAATTCAACTACCAACCCTGCAACCCCCCTCTCTCCCTCCCCCACCATTCAACCTGTGCTTAAAGCCCGGGACACACCAAGCTGACGATCAGCCGTTTGCCATCATCCAGCCAATGGCGAGCGACAGTTGGGCTAGTTTGTTTGGTGTGTCCCACTCATCGGCTCTCGTCGGGCTCACATCGGTGCCAATTTGCCCGATTCAACATGGTGTGTCCCGGCCTTAAGGTCTGTGTAGAGGACGTGAACAGGGTCTTCAGGAAGCAGAAATCTAGAAAAAGTAGGAGTGTTAAATAATTGTATTTATTTAATTTTCTTTTTTTTTTTGTTCAACTCACTTGTTTAATTTCTATAGGTTTGTAACATTCTAAAAGCTCTTTAATCCAAAGATACTACAAGCTAGTCAGTGTATGCAGTAGGTGTAAGTTTCTTCAGAGATACAACAATAATAAAACAGTGCATTGACATAAAAAAGGAAATGTACTTTTGGTACTTTAGTTCTTTTAAGAGCAAGTACTTCTGTACTTTTACTTACTGTTTTTACAACTTTTACTTGTAATGGAGTAATATGTGAGCAGCAGTATTTGTACTTTCACTCAAGTAATAGAGTTGTGTACGTCAGAATGCTGTTCATAGACTTCAACAGTTCAGCATTCAACACAATCATCCCTCAACAGCTCATTCACAAACTGATCGAGCTGGGGCTCAACACTTCGCTGTGCAACTGGCTGTTGGACTTTCTGACTGGAAGACCTCAGGCAGTACGTGTTGGCAGCAACAAATCCAGCAGC
>NC_056574.1:10034151-10052792 GCF_018340385.1 Cyprinus carpio | reverse complement strand
GTGTGGAGAGAGTGAGCAGCACCAAGTTCCTGGGTGTGCACATCACAGAGGACCTCTCCTGGAACGACAACACCGCAACACTGGCCAAGAAAGCAAAGCAACGTCTCTCCTTCCTCCGCAAATTGCGAAGAGCTAGAGCCCCGGCCCCATCATGTACACCTTCTACAGAGGCACCATCGAGAGCATTCTGACCACTGCATCAGTTTAACCATGTGTACGCCAAAACCTGCGCAAAGATCCCTTTATAAATCCTAGCCAGGGAAAGAGGTAATGTGTAAGTGTGCATCTCCACCCCCTGACTATATATAGAGCTTATCAGCGCCTATTTTTTCTATGCATAACCTCATCTGCATATAATCATTTCCATGCATATATTCTATCCACGTGACACACTCACATTAACACTGTTAAAGGTACAAGACATCAAAGAAATATGAGATACAGGAGCATAAATGGCACTTGTGCCATACACAATTGTTATTGCTAAAATCATCCCAGCATCCGTGTTATGTTTTAGCAGCACCATTATCAAAATCCATGTAAACAAAACTGCTTTAAAATAGTTCTCAGATAAATATTCTAGAATAGTTTTGATCCTATTCCTTTCCACTGGCTAAATAGTATTTCAATTATTTTTAAATAATTCAAAATTAGAATTAATCAAATTTTCATGCAGTTTTGTTGATAAGGTGGAATATCTTTTAGTTATTTTTAGCCTATATTTTTTGCAATTAATAAATGATCAATCTGACTCAAAAGTAAGCTACTTAATAAGTAGCCTATTTTAAAAAGAAAACATTCCAAATTACCATTTCTTCAAGTTGTATCCCTTCAAATACAGTGATATTTTTTCATAATGTTTGTGGGAGATGCCTTCTACGGCATCAACACCTCCGTGCAGCTGTGCTTGTATCCACGTCCCAGCGAATCCAGCAGTGTCCGCCACAATATCAAAGAGCGCATCATTGATCATTGATTTCACTAAAATATTTTCTCATAGCATGAGATTTGCAGTTTAGTTTAAAGATGAATTATTGTGCACCTATAGCACTCCTTGTTGTCATTAAAAACAGCATGCCACAGGAAAAGTGATCAAGTGCATCCACTAAATATGTCTAAATTCATATAATTTTTGTTTAACTTCTGCGTAAAGACTTTATGTATTTTCAGTGCTTATCTCCATTAATGAGAGTGTAATGGCCAATGTAAGTAATGTATATCGAAATGAAAACAGATTTTAAAATCGTTGCTTACTTCATTACTTTTCTCACTCCAGGAAAAAAAGTGTAAGCATGGTCTAGAATGTCCGTAAGGTGTGTACATAATTTTTTATAAATCCTCTCGTGTGTGGAAAATATGACGCGAATTTTTATGCCTATTTTGTGCGTACACAACGTTTATAAATGAGACCCCAGAACACTAAAAAGAGTGAAAAACAACAAAAAGAGTTTATAACTGTTACACATAATAATTGTCATTGGATCATACTCTTAAAGTTGAACCCCACTGAATTACAGCTGATAGGAATATTTTCCTGTTATACACATACCTTTAGTAGTAGATCTGCAGTAAATCAGACAGAAGAGCAGGAGTGCAGTTCCAGATGCAGAAATACAGAGAATCAGCATCATTATGTGGCTGAAGCAGAGGAAGCCTGAAACACGGACGGATTTACCTGAACAAAAAGAAATGAACGGTATTGTGTATATTACTGTTCACAGTATACTATCCTTCAAAATAAACACATTTCTACTGATGTTGTGATGTTTTGTCAAATGTTCACATCATCTATTTAATAAACCTGAAGAATAACCTTGCTGTTTCTTCACATTTTGCTTCAGGTAATAACATGTCACTGCTCTTTTTTTTTTACTTTTTAACTGAATGTCTAATCAATAATGAAATCTCTTGATATCCTGGATCAATAATTGTTAAAGATTTCTCTCTATTTCTCATTCAGTTATGGAAATAAATGAAAGGAAAAGAATAAAGGCTTTTATTTAAGGTTTACTAGAAATTGTATGAGTTACTTTTTAAGCTATCAAGGCGGCTTTGGAACAGCATATGCTGTGATATGTACTTTACAAAATAAACTAAAAACAAAAAAAAATTATAGTTATAATTGCGAGGAGTCACTCCATGTGAACTCAACCAGAGGTTTCCAGGAACACAGTTGGGGGAAGCTGCTTGCCATAATTTATACCAGGGGTCCTCCAGCTCTGAACCTCAGGGATCCCACTTTCCTGCAGAGTTTACTGGCTCCAACCCTGATCAAACACATCTGCACAAACTCATCAAGGTCTTCATGATCACGACAAAGTTGCAGGTAGCTGTGTTTAGTCCAGGATGGAGGAAATCTCTGCAGAGGAGCAGAGTTTGGCACGTGTGGTTTAAAAATGACCTGATTGCTCTACCATTTCAAGTATCAAAAACCCTTAAATCTTTCAAAGTTTGGGGTACTATCGGTGAATCTACACCTAACTGTGGATGGTTGATCTATCATTTATAGCTTCACGGTACATTTTTATAGCAAAGAGAGGAAATTCTAGCCACAAATCAAGGTGAAGGCAAATCTACGGTTTACATGGATCTTTGAGATACAATGTGTGAGGAGTGCAACCACACTTCCCTACAAGCCATTAAACTTGTTTCAGACATGTAGATACGATACTCCTATTTTAAACTCTTGGTAGCTTCAGAAGCACTTAAAATGAACCAAAATCTTTTCTTCTAAATTTCCCTAAAACTGATTCAAACATAAAATTTTGCTGAATAGACAGGTACTGGATTAAGGTAATGTTCCTCAACCCGACCATTCTGTATTTTTTACTTGCCTCTTGGTTTATGTGTTTGCCTATGCAGTTGTTTTGTTAAAGAGGAACAAGCTACATTTCTAATTTCAACATTATTTACTCTTCAGCTGTTTCTCTCTAAAGGAGCAGATGTGGTCTAATGATTATAAAGTCAGACTTATAACCCAAAGGTCACAGGTTCAGTTCTCAGTACCAGCAGTAGATGTAGGTAGAGGAGTGAAAGAACAGCACTCTCTTCCATAACACTTAAAAACAGATGTGACGTGTGGCCAAGTGTGGTAACCCATACTCGGAATTTGTGCTCTGCATTTAACCCATCCAAGTGCACACACACAGCAGTGAACACACACTCACCGTGAACACACACCCGGAGCAGTGAGCAGCAGTGGGGTTTCAGTTCTTGCTCAAGGGTCTCAGCTCAGTCGTGGTGTTGAGGGTGTAAGAGAGCGCCTTTACAAGTCTGACTCTCTAACCATTATGCCACGACTGCCCTGAACCAAAATCTAAAGAACCAAAGTAAGAACCAAAATCTAAAAGGATTTTTTTTTTTATGGTAAGGAGGACAAGAGAGCCCTCTCTGCCACCTTACTATTGACATATTGCAAAGATTGCTAAAGGCAACAGATTTTACTAAAGGACACAGACCTTCCAATCTCTGTGTAAAAATATAATAATGATGCTGCCATCTTTTTGCCAAATTTAGTTGATTAGACACAGCATGACCCTGCAGCCATGAGGCGTTCCACACTTTACAAGAAGTATGAGCTGCGTCTGGCCCCACTCACCCAGTCTCTCTCGAGTACTACAGTTGCATTGGCTGAAAGTCCTCCAACAGAGCGCATATTACACACATGCCAAACTCCTTGCCTATCCTCAGTTCCTGGCCGGCTCTTGCAGTCTGAGAGAGAAGTTTCAACTGGAGAGATTTCAGCGGGGAAGGGGAGGCTCAGCTCTGTCTATGTATGGCTCATTTTGATGAATGTGTCTCATTGTCTTGGTGGGAGGCAGAGCCTGAATACCTTCATCTCTTTTTCTTCCATAGAAGCCCTCTTAAGAAAGTCTCCAGGTGGGATGGGAGAGTCTACAGGGGAGGCAGAAGTTCAGAGTGGCAAATCTTCTCCCACGAGCCTTGAATATGGCCTTTGAGATCTGAACCTGGTCTCTCTCAGCTCTCCCAGAAAAGAACAAACAGTGTAAAAATATACATTCAGTAATCAGTTTCTGTAAGAATTACAAGTAGAAAATGAAGGAAAGGACTTCAATATGGTCAATACTCACCAAGCGTTAACTTTTTATTTGAACCACAGTCTCACGGACCTCTTGCTGAATGTAAGCTTTACGTTTATACTATCCCTCATCTTCCAGCTCCTCCAGATTGTCCAGCCCGGAGGAGAGTTTCCATGTTGAATCCTGATCCAGTGAAGAAATAAAGCTCTATCCTGATAATCCCTGCTGCTGGGAAGTTCTATTATTCGAGCTCTCTTTAGATCCTGATTCTAGATGAACTAAAAAGAGTCTCAGAGTCTGTTCTTCTACCATTTCCACCTCAGACTCCTTCACTGATAAAAAGTTCATCAACAGAGACAGAGGCAAAACCACTGAGGATCCCAAGAGGAGCAACCAGAGGGACCAGAGAGGGACCTTTTTACACCGATCAAACCTGGAGACAGAGAGAAAGGGAAATAAAAGCTTGTTAGTTAGTTTCTCGCGAAGCATAAATGGATAAATACTAACACAGAGCATCATTACTAACTTGAATAAGTATTTATGTACAGTAGGTGGATTCAGGGGTGTCACTAGAACAATTGTTTTAATATAAACAAACTGTGATGATAGATAAAATGATTTATTTTGCATTAAATTTTCCAGAACATAATCCAAAGAAAATAAATATTATATAAACCAACGTCTTAAAACATTTTTCAAAATGCCTTAAAAATCCCAAGGAGAGAAAAGAAAAAGAAGAAAAATACCAATACAACAAACTTCTCTTTTATAACACTCCAAAACTTAACTGATAATCTTGCCCTCCACAGGCTTACACAACACACATTCAGTTTCCCCCACACAAAAAAAAAAAAAGGTCTCAATATCATTTGATCATTTCATAATAAGCAAACTCCAGCATCAAAAGCGTCCCTTTATAAAACCTTTTAACATATACGCTGGATCTACTCCACTTAGAATTAAGAGAGTCTTGTTTTTCCTGGATTTAGCAAATTGCCATCTTTACTTCTTCACCAAGAAGTAAAAATTCAGTAATACAACTTTTTGTTTATTTGTAGCACTATATGTTAGCCCAAATAAAAAATAGCCCATTAGTAAGCAAGAAACCCAGCCTTTGACAAACATCTTTTAGCACCCAAAAAAGTCAACTTAATCTTGAACATTCAACAAAAAGATGATTAACTGTTTCAGATTTCCCACAGAAATTACACTCTACACTATGCAAAGAATCCAGATGTGCTTTGTATCTGTTTGTAGCTATTGCCCAATGTACAATCTGCCACTGAAAATCACCCAATCTTTTCTCAGCGGGCTTCACCCATCCACCCAAGCCTTGCACAGACAGGAGGTAAAAGTCAAAATGCAGTGTTTGTAAAGAATAATCAAGAAGCTCACCAATCCAGGCCAGGCAAAGGAAGTCAAAATCAGGTGAGTAGTCAAAAACAAAAGAAACATAAACAAGCGGAATGGAAACCGCAAGCTGGGTGACATTCAGCAAAGGACTCAATAATCATGACAAGGGAAACAACCAGGGTATTCCTGAGACTAACAAATTGCAAACAAGGTAGATGGTGACAGCTAGACCCAATAAACAGTGAGTGAAGACAGATAAAGGCTGGTGAAATGCTTGAAGTTCTGAGGAATTTGACAATAAGGGGAAGTGGGGACCTCTAGTGATGGCCACCCAGGGGAGACACAGAACAGACCACCCGTGACACTACTGCCCCACCTCTAGGAGCAGCTTCACCAGATGCTCCTCAGGAACAAGCTCAACCACAAAACAAGGAGAATGGGAGGGAGTGGGACTGTTGGGAGGCAGAGACAGGGGGAGGATGGGCGGGCCAGGCCCGTGTAAGAGAACTGGGACCCGGCAGTGATGGGCTCCCCCTGGTGGCCCAGGGTGAAACCGGTCAGATCAGGGGGCCATGGTGGACCCGAAGGTTCAGAAAGGGGACCCGCGAGGGGGCCAGGCAGTTCAAGGTGGCCACGCGTGGATCGATCCAATCTCGATTGTGCAGGCGGACCCCAGGGGAGGAATTACGCCATTTGTGATGGCCCCGAGCGGAACCTGCCAATCGGGGGGAGCCAGTAAAGGAGCAGGCTGTGGCGATGGCCGGAGTCCGGCATTAGGAGCGGCATCGGGAGCGGCTTCCAGACCAAAGGGCACGCCTCGGGAGCTGACGCGGACGGGTATGCGCCCTCAGGAACCATCCTACGGGCCCGCCTCGACCTCTCTCGGCCTCCAGACCGCGCCGAGGGCACTGCCTGCGGGAATGTGCCTCAGGGCGGCATCGGACAAGGACGCCTCGGGGAGCGACCTGCGGCGCCAGGCTTACGCCTGGGGAGCGGTCTCAGGAGGCGGCCTCAGGAATGGCCTCAGAGACGGCGTTGGACAAAGGACCCGCCTCGGGGAGCGACCTCGGCGCTCGGGCGCATACCGGGGAATGTAGCCTCCAGGAGCGGCGTCGGACCGGGACACCGCCTCGGGGCGACCTGCGGCATCGGGCGCACGCCTGCGGGGCAGTCCTCAGGAGCGGCCTCAGGAGACCGGCCTCCAGGAGCGGCGTTGGACAAGGACACCGTACCGGGCGCGCTACCGGGCACGACCTCGGGCTCCCCACTGGGGAACAGCCTCCGGGCTCGGCGCCGGGCTGCAGCCTCGGGGAGCGGCTTCGGCATGTGGCGGGCTGGCCTCGAGGTGGCCTCGGCCGACGCCGGGCACAGCCTCCGGGGCGGCCTGCCGACGCCGGGCACCGCCTACCGAGGCAGCCTGCGGCATCGGGCGCCGCCTACGGAGGCCGAAGCTGTGGACTGGGATACCGCCCGCCAAAGGAGCGGCCACCGGCATCGGGCACACTTCGGGAATGGCCTCAGGAGCGGCCTTGGACCAGGACACCGCCTGGGAGGCGACCTGTGAAGCCTGCGCGCTCGGGCACTACCGCCTCCCGGCCTCGGAACAGCGTCGGGCGCAGCCCGCCGACGAGGCTGGCCTGGGCCACCGCCTCGACCTCGCGGAACAGCATCGGTCACCTTCGACCTCGGGTGGCATATGGGCACCGCCTCGGCCTTCGAGGCACAGCCGGTGCCGGAAACAACATGGGGCACCGCCTCGGCATGCCGAAGCGGGAACAACGCCGGGCGCACCGCCTCGACCTCGGAACAGCCCACCGGTCACCGGGCATTACGCCGGGGAACCCGTCTCTGGCTGCCGTCTCACTGCGCGGCCGCTCGGGCACTGCCTGCGACCTCGGGCACTTCGGTCACCGCCTCGGCACATCGGGCACCGCCTCCAGGAAATATCAGGCACCGCCTCGGCAGCAGGCACCGCCTCACCGCCTCGACCTCCGGAACCCGCCTCGGTCTCGGGCATTACATCGGGGAACGTCTGGCGCGTCTCTGGCGCGGCATCGGGCACCACGCCTCAGAGCATCCCGGTGCCGCCTCGGGCACCGCATCAGACACCGCCTCGGCATCGGGCACCGCCTCGGCATCAGGCACCGCATCGGGAACCGCCTCAGGCACCGCCTCGGCATCGGGGACCTCAGGCCACCACGCCTCGGCATCCCAGGCACCACCTCGGCATCGGGCACACAAATCATATACAGGGCTTTACGCGGGGAACCCGTTAGAAAGAATTTCAAAGTTTCCAAGTTCAGGTGTTCTAAAAGTCAATAGACTCCCCTCAGTCTCTTCCCAATCTTCCACTTCCACAGACACACGTATTTCAGGAAATACTATCCATCAAAAGTTCTCCAAAATGCCAATATCTTTACAGCTCACAAAAGACTTCTTTATTTCCTCCAGCAATCTTTTTGAAAGAACTCGAAGAGACCAATTTCTATTTTAAGATGCAATTCTTCCGCTTGTAATCACTGTTGTTATTAATCTTTAAATGTCAAATTTTACAAATGCCAGCTTTTGCATCAGAGATTAGTTCACTAAGAGTGCCTTCGAATTCAGTAATTCAGTAGACAGACAAAGTCCATTAAAAACAAAGGTTCTTCCAAATTCCAGACATTAACTCTTTCCACAGAAAAATCTGCCACACTTGTAAATCTGAAGCATAAAAAAGATGTGGAGTCCGTTAAGGTCCATATATTCTTCAAGTTCATTAAAAACAGATGTCTGTCAAGATCCAGAGACGACCCACCTCCTCAAGAGGGGCACATGCCACTTCCATCCAGCTCTGATCTTGATAATAAAGAAGCCTTTTGGACAGTCTTAAGACGAAAAGCCCCATACCTGGATTTTAATTCAATTAGGCCTTGTCCTCCTTCATGAACTGGTGAATACAAGACTGCCCTCTTTCACCCAGTGCTTGGTCCAGAAAAAAAAATTAACAAAAATTCTCTGGATATCCACAAAAAAATCCATTGGTGGGTCTGGTAGAACTACGTTTAAGCGATGTGCCCACAAGGAGTATGCCACTAAATTGTTGATAACTAGCACTCTTCCCCTATACGATAGCTGAGGCAGCAACCCCAGTTCCATTTAGACACCAACTTAGCACACTACTTTATCCTTTACATTCTCCCAATTCTTCACTTCCAAAATAAACACCTAAAAAATAAAAACCCAAAAATCCCAAACCCACATTTTCAGGAAAAACTGGTAACAGGTATAACTGAGTAAGACTTCTGTTGAATGTTCAAGACACCTCACAAAGCTTCCGTTTTACTCCAATTTAACTTTTGCAGATGATGCCTTTTCCTTATAAACATAGACACTCATCTAATTGTGTTTTAGATCTTTTTGATTCTTGACAAAATCACGGTAATGTCATCTACATATGCGGTCAGCTTAATTTCATTGTGGAATACTATTTCTATACATATACCAGACACTTTTCTCCTAAATAAACACAACAAAGGTTCAACTGCTAATGCATACAACTGGACTTAAATCTCCTCCAATTTTCACTAAACATGAAGCATTTTTATACAAAATCTTAATCCAGGATAAAAAAAAACCCATCACCACAACCAAAAGCTTTTTAGTGTTCTTGAATAAATACTCATGGTCTACCAAGACTATCAAACACCTTCTCTTGATCTAATGATAGAAGACCTAAGTTGGTACCATTTAATTTACAATAATCCAGTAAATCTCTCACTAGAAAAATATTATCATAAATTGTTCTATCGAGGAATACAATACATGATTGATCCTTATGAATGATATTTACCCAAAACACACTTTAATCTATTTGACTAAAACTTTGCCCAGAATTTTGTAATCAAAAGTGAGGATGGGAAACGGGTCTCCCAGTTCTTCATGAGACTAATAATACCTTTTTGGGAATAAGAACAAGAACAGCCCTCAGAGCAGCTCCTGGGAAGACATTGTTCCTCATAACATTTCTGTACCACACCTCATAGAAGTCTTTACCTATGATTCCCCACATGACTTTATAAAATTTCCCCGGCAGACCATCATTTGCCTGATTTGCTGACCAGGTGTTTCACCTTGTTAGTACTGCTTTAAAATCAGTTCTTGAAAGAAAAAAACACTGTATCCAACCTTTCATAAGCTGTTTTTTATTAAGAGTAGGAAGTTGTTCAATAATCTCCTCCGATGTACTCTGTAGAATCACAGGTTTTCAGCTCTAAAGAGTTCTGAATAAAGTTCTACATGCAATTTTCTCATTTTCGTTTAGGGTCAGACGTTTTTAGACCCATCTGGGAAAGTCTGAACAATGCATTATACTCTGCTTTTTATGAGACTTTTTCAAGATTAAAAATATGTAGTTGACATCCATATCACGCATTTCCTCGACAAAAAGACCATGACCTTATTAGTACTTTTATCTTGCACTTGTAAAAGAGAGGTAAGAGCACTCTTTCTCTCACATAAGTTCTTAGTCATTACAGCATCTGGTTGCAGCACCAAATTCGATGTAATCTGTACTATTTCCTTCTCTAATTCGTTGATTTTTTCTTAATCTGTGTTGTAGAGAAAGAAGAAAACTGTTGACAAAAAAATTCTAATTTGTGTTTTTCCCAATTCCCACCACTTAATTAAGTTTTCATATTCACCTTTCTGAGAAACCCAAAAACATTTAAATCTCTCAATAAAATCTTTCTCCTGTAATAAATGTACATTCAATTTCCAGTAAGGACTTTTGCACTGAGTCTGTGACAAAGCAGCTGTTATTAGTTCTCTTACAAACGTAGAATCTATCTAGCTGCACTTATTCTCCCTTGTGAAATTTTCACCCAAGTATATTTTTTTACATTTAAATTCCTCTCTCTCCACACATCCAACAAATTATTTTGAAAGATAAAATTTTTTAACAAAGCAGGTGATTCAAAATCTGGTTCAGTATTATTTCTATCTAATGTAAAATCAACTGCACTATTCCAGTCACCTCCTACTATTAGGAAATCATCAGCATTTACATTTCTCAAATATTCATTCAGTCTTTTTTTAAATATATAATTATTCTATCTGCACTTCTGTTTGGAGCATAAATATTAACAAATATAAATTTGTATTCATCAATTTTTTTTTTACAACAAGAAGGCAACCTTTTTCTAATTCTACGCTTGACAATATATCTACATTGAGGTAAGGTGAAAAAAGTATGGCTACCCCAGCACTTAAATTTGTTCCATGGCTTAGAGAGTAACTGCCCTCCCAACACAATCCCCAATCTGCCTCATTACTCTCATCACTATGAGTTTCTTGTAAAAAAGTTACATGCGATTCTTTAAGCTTAAGAAACTCAGTTAATAAACCTCATTTTTTTCTCTATTCCCTCGCTCCATTAATGTTTAAAGAACTAACTCTTATGATTTGCATGATAGAGGAGGGGAAGAGAAACAAGAAAGAAAAAAGACAGAGGAGGAAAAAAAATAAAAATAAGAGCAGCACCCATCACCATGTGAACCTATTTATTCTTTCTCTTTCCTTTTAAACTTCTACGAACTACTGTAACCAGTTTCTTCGAATGAAATCTTTTTTGTTTTGATATGACGTCACAACGATCCAGAAAATCATTAACTTCTTCCACAGTATACAAATCCCCAGATGATTGACTCAACTCAAACTCAGAAACTTCTGAACAACTGTCACTATCACATCTTGATTCATCTACACACACGTCATCATCATCATCATTCTCAACAAACTGTAAACCACTTCCACTAGCCTTTTTCAATTTCCATATCCTTGCCACATATAAAACTCTGATCAGCTCCTTCTAAAACACCAAGCACTTTAGGAAAAAGAAGAAGAGTCACTCAACTCTGATCTTGATAATGGCTCCTTATCTGACTCAACCTGTCCTTCTGAAAGCTGTATGTTCTCAAAGGGAATGAATACGATCCACTGTTGGTTGGGCTTTTCTTCTTGAATCTTCTCGATTTGTTTTTTCATTCTGTACTTTTAGTTTTTGTTTTTTTACATTGCATGCGACATCTCTTTTTTAACAGCATGGGTCTTTTTTCGGCTTAGTCAGTTTTACCGCCATAACCACTGCATTTCTCATTTCATTGTTTTCCAGTCTGCACTTTTCTCTCCTCATTTTGTTCTCTGTATGAGGCAATTTCTTCTTGGCCCTAAGTCCACATTCAAAACATCGCATACTTTCCGTTGTTGCAAAAATCATATATAAGAGCTTTAGCCGTGTTGTATCTGTGAAAGACATCACTTCCAAAACTTTTTTTCGGTTGTTGCAAAACATGAATTACCTAATCTCCAGAAAGAGGCGTTACGATGCTTCAGTGCGTCATTTTCTTGTACAGCCGAGCGGAACAGCTCCTAATTGTACTGTACCAAAATTTCCAAAGTGACTTAGTTCTTTTATAATCGGCTTCATTTTTTATGGAAGCGGAGGTGCATTAGAGGATTATGATACACGTCACAGGTGAGCATAGAGGAATTAGCTCTCACCGCACAAAACGTAAGTCCCATATTTCGATTCTGACTCTCTACAAACACGTTTACTAATTTTTTCTTCTTCAAAATACCTATGCTTGTGCCTTTGTTAAATACTAAGCTGAAACAATCTTATCATAGCTAACAACCTTCCCATAGCTACATAGTATTATCCTCCATGTTCCCCTCATTTAGAAGTAGAGCCTTATGCTTAACACATCCATGAATGGATGCAACCAAAATTAAAATTAAAAAAACAAATTCTTACTACTTCACAATTAATTTTAAACTAAGGTGAGAAAACAAAAAAACCCATAAAGTATGGAAAAAACGATAAATATTTAAAGAGATCAATCAAACACCTCACACTCCTCACCATCACTAAACACTCATTACGCAAGAGAGAGAGAGAGAGAGAGATTAGAGTGTGATGTTTTTTGTATTCATAGTACTACCTGTTGTTTTAGATATAAAAATCTATATAGCAAAGAGGGATTTGATGCAGGCTGGTTTTTAAATCAAATGCTCCCATGGGTGTGTCTTTCAAATTTACAAATCCCTGTGGATGGCCTCGTAAGAATTGGTTTCACCTTTTTGGTTGCATGAAACAGGGTAAGCTTATGAAGCTTGTTGACGGGTTACTCTTTTTCCTACTTTCATTGTTTTATAAAAGCATGTTGTGACATAGGTCGGAATCAGGTAAACTTGTGACATAACCTGATTAACTCAAATATGTGCTAATAGGGGACAAGGCCTAGGCACCTCAACGAGAGAACAGGCCCCGACATAGAATGTTACCAAACCAGTGACAAAAGTAAAACAGTATTTGAGCTGCTTCTTGGTCTTCCAGCTTCTGATCAATCTGGACATTCAACTTCCTGGTGGTGCAGCTGTCATCCATTAAAAAAAATAAAAATAAATTAAAGCTGCAAAGCGGCGAACGGCCCTGCACCTAGGCTCACCACCAGGCGCGAAGGCTTTGTAAAACAGCAAATAGCTAGATATATGCGCGCTTAAATAGTGTTAAATATAAGAGAGAAATATGGCAAAGTCATTTATATGTGCCAATCTTCCAGCTGCCAGATGGTGGCGCTATGACTATAACTGGATTTCAGAATGTACATTTCTTCAGTCCAGCACTTTTATCAAGCATATGAAATTAAGTTCAGATTGAACATGGAACGTTTGAGTTAGTATAAAGCATATTGTGTCCTATTGCTGTAGGGTGGCTTTTATGATTATAGACTGAACATTGGCCTTTTAGATATCTTCTAGGCCATGACTCTTATCAAATATTTTGAAGTTTGGTGCAGCTTGACATTGCATGCTTGGACAGTGTAAAAAACAAGCCATGTTCTGTTGTCAGTAGTTAATATGATGGAATATTGACCTTCAGATTTAGCCCAAGACTCTTTTTCTGACATGCAGTTGGGAAGATGGACAGGTGGTAGCTATGATTATAGTGGAATATTGACCTTCCAGATTTGTTCAGGCTCTTTTGCATGACAAGTTTTAGGGAAAGATGTCGGACATCTTATGTCTAAGTTACAACAACTTCTATTCCCATGGCCAGACGCACCCGAACTTTGTCAATGAAACCAATGCTAAGATGTTCACAATTTAACATCGCAAAGGCCTTTAGATTAGACTGACCAAAAAAAAATTATAAAATGTCATAAAATTTCTAGGAGTCGTTTTATTCGGCGTAAACATGTCACTTCCTGTTGCCAGCAGGTGGCGCTATAGCGATATCTGAATATTGGCATGTAGGGGATTCGAATTTATAGCAGGAGTCTTCTCAAACATAACTGAAGTTTGGGGCAGATTGGACATTGTATGTCTGAGTTATAGCAACTTCTTTCTCATGCATGAAACATCGAAATTCCACTTTAAGGCCCAATCACCGACTTAAATCTTATGGGAAACCTCAAGATCTTCGCAATTTAACATCACAAAGGCCTTAAGATTACACTGACAAAGTTTGGTGTTGATCTGAATAAATCTCCAGGAGGAGTTCGTTAAAGTACAACCCCTGAAAATGGCAAAAACCATGGCCAAATTTTGCAGAGAAAATTCAAAATAACTGACTTCCTGTTGGGATTGAAAATTCGGTACCAAGAGACTTTTTTGTAGGTATTGGTGTGTTACATGTGTGTACCCGATTTTTGTACATGTGACGGAAATGTAGCTCGAAGGCACTCCGCTGAAAATGTATAGGTGGCGGCTATCAAGGCATTTTGCCGCGCAATGGAATATTGGCCTTCTGATGTGTTCAGGCCAGGACTCTTATCAAACATGTGAAGTTTGGGCAAGATCGGACATTTTATGCCTGAGTTACAATAACTTTTATTCCCATGGCGAGACATCGAACTTTGTGATGGCGCCATGGACGGACACGCTTTTAACGAAAAAACTCAAGATCTTCGCAATTTAACATCGCGCAGGCCTTTAGAATAGAGTGATCGATAAAAACAATTAATGTCATAAAATTTCCGCGGAGTAGTTTGTTTACAGCGGCAAAAATATGTCACTTCCTGTTGCCAGTAGGTGGCGCTATGACTATAACTGAATATTGGCATGTCAATCTGTTCAGATCAGGAGTCTTATCAAACATGTGAAGTTTTGGGCAGATTGGACATTGTATGTCTGAGTTATAGCAACTTTATTTTTCATGGCGAATCATCGAAATTGCCAGGCCGCCACGGACCACGCCCTTCAACGAAAACTCAAGATCTACGCAGAATTTAACATCGAAAGGCCTTTAGATTAGGCATACCAAATTTGGTGTTGATCTGAATAAATCTCTAGGAGGAGTTCGTTAAAATACAAGGCATGCAAATGACAAAAATGATGCAAAATTTGCTCATAAAATTAAAAATAACCGACTTCCTGTCGGGTTTCGGATATTGCTCCCAAGAGTCTTTTTGTAGGTACTGATGCTTTTACATATGTGTGCAATTTTAGCATGCATGTACACGGAAACACAGCTCGAGGACTGTTGATTTTTTACGATAGGTGGCGCTGTCGAGCCTTTTTGCCACACCCTCTTCTGAAACCTATATCAGCCGTAGAAATTTTCACCAGGTCTGACAGCGTGTGCAAAGTTTCAGGACTTTTTCGAAGCATGTTTAGGCCCTCAAAATGCGATTCATTTTGGAGAAGAAGAAGAAGAAGGAGGAGAAGAAGAAGAAGAAGAAGAAGAATAAAAGAAAAAAAAATAGCAAAAAAAAATCTCTAAAAAAAAAATTTTTCAAATAAAAATTTTCATTTAAAAAAAAAATTAAATACTTGATTAAAATTGTATTTTTATAAACCAGTTCTAGTTTACTGTGGAGTTCTGTTGAACTGAAGGTAATCCAGATAAACCAGTTCTGATTAAGCTGGAAAGACATCGCTATGAAGAAATGTAATCTGAGACTGCACATCATTCTGAGAAAATGAAGAACTGAGGATGGGTTTCTCTCTAAAATAAAACAGTGTTGTAGGGAAAAGATGTGGAGGCTCCAGGATTTTTTTGTTGGGGGTGCTAATGGGGGGCTTAACAGTTCAGAGGGGGTTGCTAAAAAGCTAATTAAATTGGAGTTAAAGTAATGAGCGCCCTATAGATTCAGCTATCTAAATAGCATGCAAATTCAGCCACCTAATATATACCCCCCGTGGTGTTTCGAAAAAGGCATATTTACATTTTTATAATCTCCCCATGCTGAGTTATGGCGTCATATCGTAGTGTCGAAGCGATAGCCAGAGATATTGTCAAAAGCATAAAAATCAGCAATATTAAGAGGATTTAGGCAAGGCAAGGCAAGTTTATTTATACCCCAATCTACCAGATAAGTTCAATGTGTTTTGCACTAGGTTTGAAGTCCCGCGTGGGTCCCCCACTCTATCCCCCCCCTGCCCCCCTCCTACCACTGCCACCACCCGCTGCCACCTCATCTGCACCATTAGGTCATCACGGAGCATGAGGTTCGGAGGCTTTTTAAAGGTCAGAACATCAGGAAAGCGTGTGGTCCAGACATGGTGTCACCTGCTTCCCTTCCACCTGCTATTCACCCCCTCCTCTGCTCATGGATTACAGACTTTCTCACCAACAGGACTCAGTATGTCATGCTGGGCCCACATCTCTCACAGCCCCCACAGTCAGTCACTGGTGCTCCCCCCAAGGTTGTGTGCTGTCCCCCTTGTTATTCTCACTGTACACCAGCGACTGCACCTCTGGGGCCCTTGGTCAAAAACCATCAAATATCGGACGACACCACCATAATAGGCCCACATCTCCAACAGCTGCAGGTCAGCCTACATAAAGGGTCAGTCTCCTGGTGTCCTGGGTATGTGCAGTCAGTAACTTGGGCTTAACATCAACAAAACAGTTGCTTGAGATGATAGTGGATTTCCGCCAAAAGCCCCGACTCATCTTCCTCTGGTCATCAATAACTCATCTGTGTCTGTGGTAAGAGCACTTCAAGTTCCTCAGGCACAAGCCATCACTAACACTGCTCAATGGGACCAATAACATCTCCCAACTGGTGAGGAAGAGAAAGGCCAGCCTGTTCTTCCTTCGCCGCCTGAGAAAGGACTACGGCTCCAGTCCTCTCATCATGGTACACAATTCTACAAGAGTTCACATTGAGAGTGTGCTAACATCCCTCCCTCCACGGTCTGGTTTGCCTCTGCATTCAGCCAGGCGCAAAGGCCAGGCTACAAAGAGTCGATCCCGGGCAGCAGAAGCGGATCATCGGCCTGCCCCTGCCCCCCCATTATGAACCTGCTGCAGCTCCCAGGTCCGTGCAGAGGCGCTGTGTGAAGATTCTGGCGTGACCCCTCTCATCCTGCCAATAGTCTGTTTAATCTTTCCCCCCTCTGGAAAGCGGTGTAGGGCGCTTTTGCCCCAAAACATCACGCCACCGCCACAGTTTTTTCCCCAAGCAGCCAGCCCTCCCTAAATGACTCTTAAATCAACTGGAATTCCATGGCACTTTATTTATTATTCATTTAACTCATCACTTTTACATTCCATATTAGCATTATGCAGCTTATAATGTCTCTATTTGTCCTTGTATTGGTTTTTTTTTTTTTTTTTTTTTTTTTTCCGCTTTTTACTGTGTTTATACTGCATGGAAGACCAGTCAATTCAATTATTCCAGTAATCCTTGCTGTAAGCGAAATAAAGTTGGATTGAATTGAATTGAATCACTTTTAAATTTTACAATGGTAATTCAAAATGCTTTTACATAAAAAGAAAATGAAAAATAATCATGAAGAGAAAACAATAACAAAAAAAATAAAACAAAAAGCAATTTAAAAACTTTAATTTTGCATAAAATACGGTGCAAATCGGATTGGGACATAGTACAATTAACAAACAATAAATGCACAGTTAAACAGGGCCAGGTTTTGAGTCTGAATTTAAAAGTGGCCAATGTTTTACTTTATCTGGTCTATTTCTGGAAGCTGATTCCAGCTGCGAAGCTGGCATAGTAACTTAAAATGGGACTCCCCTTGTTTTGTGTGGAACCCTTTGGTATTTCTAACTGACTTCGATCCTAATAATGATCACCAGAGAGTGGTCCTGTTAAGGTTTTATGTTTCAGTGAGCATATCTGCAATATGTTTTTGTTTCCTATAGGTCACTGAGTGATTTATATAAGCGAAACAAAAAGTACTTTAAAAAATCAATCCCTAAATGCTTCTGGAAGCCAGTGTAAGACCTGAGGACTGGTGTGATGTGCTCCAGATTTTCTGGTTCTAATTCAGAATCCTGCTTTGGCAGTGGTCTGGATAAGCTGCAGCTGTCTAATGGTCTTTTGTGAGAAGGCCAGGTAGGGAGCCCATTACAAAATGATCCCACCCCTGCTGGTGATAAAGACTTGAACAAGTTTCTTCGAGACCTGTATTCTGTTCGGTAATGGTGGTCCTGTTTTGTTCCTTGTTCAAAGTTGTTTATGCGTTCCTTTTTGTGTAAGCTGCTTTCAGGCCCAGATTGGCTGAAATCGGAGACAGGGAGGGAGATTCCGATTGGGCAGTCTGTTATTTTTGGCTGCGAGTGCTGGTGTTGTGTCATTACTACACTGGGGTTGAGACACGCTGTACTGCATCCACTCACAGCAAGCCCACTCTTTTTATTTATTATCTTCTGCTAGCCCCGCTCATGGGAGTTGCCAGCTATTCCGTATATTGTGAGATCATCCACATATTTAAGGCGCACATCAAAGCATCCATTATGAAAGCTATAGCCTGCGGAACAGTTTGTCCCTTATTTTGCATGAGGATTTCTTCCCGCTTCTGGCGTGGGACTTGGTGAGTACCTTCAACCATCAGCGTTTTGATTTTGCCGTCGGTTGAGCAGATACCGGCAACTTAATGATCATGAGCCCAACATCAACCAAAGCAGAAAACGTTTCAGTCTACCCGAGGAAGAGATGATCTTTCGTGTAATTTAATGGCACTGTTGTGAATAGAAAAAAGCCAGCCTACATTTTTATAAAATTAACTGGTATATTCTTAAAGCTGACCCAAGTACAAATCCAAAGACCAGAGAGCTCACTCTCACAGCTTTCTTAAATTAAAATATGCATTTCATTCATTTCATAGGCTATATTAGTTGCAATCAAATTTTAGGTCAAAAAATGTTTGTCTTGTTGAAACATGACTTTCTACATTGACATTCAGTTTGCTATGTCTTTCAAATTTCCATGCAATTTGTATGTATGTAATTTCACAGTA
>NC_056574.1:10033122-10033903 GCF_018340385.1 Cyprinus carpio | reverse complement strand
GCACATCCGTTCATTCACCACACAGACTTTCACACGACACAGTACACCCTGGACTTCATTTCCCATCAACCCCTGCCTAGGAACTCAATATTGAACCTCACCTGTTTCCCATCAGTGACACTATAAATGTTGCACTCATTCACACTCACATTGCGAAGTCTTGTTTAGTCCTGTCTAGCATTTCCGAGCGTTTTTCCTGTGTTTGTTCCTTCCGTGTCTGATCTTGGATTGTTTATACCGACTGTGATTCTCTGCTGCCTGCCCCGACCTCTGCCTGGTACTGTCATTGATTTTGGATATCCCCTGACATACCTGACGCTGCTGTCTGATCTCTGCCTGTGTGACCATTCTTGACAATAAAGTACTGCATATGGATCCGAACGTCTCTGACTCCATGTTACAATTGCATTTGAAATTAATTGTTTAAATCCTTAATAATTACTAACTTCACGTACGAGCCGAGTGGAGCAGTTATCAGCACAATCTGACTGAAGCGCAGTTCTTTTAACTGTGCACGCGTGGCATGCGTTCACTGGCGCGCTCGACAAGTGTTCATATTTGCGTGAGTCATTCCTATCACAAAACTGATGGTAAAATGTGCGATTTATTTGAATTCTATTGAGAAATTGATTCTTTAAAATGCTATGGAAAAAAGTTGAACACTATCTAAAAAAGGAACATAAACTAAAACGACTGAAGAAAAGATGAGAAAACATAATCCTGCACCAGCACTAACAAATATTAAAATCTTTTTAAACTACTCATGACCACCTTTACTACA
>NC_056574.1:10032433-10032521 GCF_018340385.1 Cyprinus carpio | reverse complement strand
TTTCTTAATCTGTATACTATAGAGGCACTGGTCTGATCCGAATATGATCATTTATTTTTTTTGTAGTCATTTGTCAGCGACTGTAAGT
>NC_056574.1:10032222-10032367 GCF_018340385.1 Cyprinus carpio | reverse complement strand
TAGTTTAGAAATGAAAATAAATAAAGAATTGGCCATTAAGAATAGTTTGGTTGAACAGACAGAGAGAGAGAGAGAGAGAGAGAGAGAGAGAGAGAGAGAGAGAGACGGATAATATAATAATAGTCTACATACCATCGGCGATCAG
>NC_056574.1:10032023-10032192 GCF_018340385.1 Cyprinus carpio | reverse complement strand
AAATGCTACATTAAACCAGATCGATCATGTCCTTTAGCCATAAATCAGCACAAATATAGATGTTTCGCTGACTGAAGCTCGTGTTCGTGAAATGTCCGCGGATCAATTTTACTTTCACTTGTATTCTTTACTTTCGATTTCAGTGCGTCGAGTCAGCTGACAAGGAGGT
>NC_056574.1:10017021-10031666 GCF_018340385.1 Cyprinus carpio | reverse complement strand
ATCATTATAACTGGTAAGCCATTACAAATAGTGGTGTTTTCTCTTTTTTTATTATTATTTTTTATTTATTTGTTTTCCAGGGGATTGAAATAAATGTATTGTGTATGAACTAAAATGTACTTGAAATCAATAGAAAGAGCAGAATGCAAAATGTATAATATGACAATAATCCTGCATAAACTTCAGTCTCTAGAAAGCCTGGAAACAACAAATTCTTCAGTTTGAAGTGTGCATTTCTCTCTCTCTCTGTGTGTGTGTGTGTGTGTGTGTGTCATGTTAATCCAGATTTACATCACTTTATGGGGGATTTCATTTACTCTATTTTCTAACAAATATCTCTCAAATGTAACCCATTTAGCAAAATAGAATCTTTGCTGCTCTTTTGCGATAGATGGAATATTAATGTGAACAATGTGAATTAATAAATAGCAGTGGATGTTTGGACTAGGGGTGTCCTGGGATATTAATGTGGTGCTCATAGGCTACACTGAGGATGAAAAAGTAGTGACATAGCATACATATATATGTACTTCACTCTTTTCTCTGCTCTCTTACTGCATATAAAGTATATTATATATTATTAACAATGCTTGTAATATTTTTACTATAATATAATATAATATTTAATTGGCGGCGACATTAGGTTAACATTTCAATCGACGCGGGTGTATAACACATTTCTGAGCCCTTCTGTTCCTATAAAGTGACATTTCAGCACTTGACAAACGGATAGCGACCTCCCTAAAGTAACTCTTAAACACATGCTACATGAAGATGCTTTAGTGCATTTTTTTGAAAACGCCCGTGAATAACGAACGATTGTAAAATGACTCGTAGAAAACGCTCTTATCAGCGCTAAAATCATCATTATCGGTAACCCGAAAGCCTGTGCATTCTCAAATCTTACCCCAATGGTTTTCCGGAGATTAGTGCTGCAGTTCCTTTTTTCACCACAGATTTACGTTGCACAAATGTGTAGGCGCTTTTGAGCTCGAGAGATCTCATGCTCCATCTAGCACGCCTGGCGCAGAAGCAGGCAACCGAACCGCCCGACTGCTCCCCGGGCGCTGCAGCATAAACTGATAATCCACTGCTCCGGGTGTGTGTTCATCGGTGTGTGTGTGTGTTCACTGCTGTGTGTGTGGCACTTTGGATGGGTTTAAATGCAGAGCACAGATTCTGAGTATGGTCATCTTACTTGGCTGTATGTGCACGACTTTCACTTTCAGCTTTAGAGTAGTCAAGTCAAGTCACCTTTATTACATAGCGATGTATACAAATAAGTACTTAAGGAAATGGTGTGAAATATTTCTATTGTAATAACTTTAATTATTAAAATATATTATATTGAAAATTCTACTATGTTGATTCTGAAGAAATGTTAATAATGCCTGTATAAATATCAAGAAATGGTCAATATTCTATATTACACTGTGACAGATTTTTCCTTTAATTTTCTCCCATATTTTACAGTAAAACACAGTGAAAGTTGACACGCAGAGTCATGGTCGACGAGTGTGAATTATTGAACATTTCATGTTAACTCTTATGGAATTTTAATAATACCTGTAGAAAAAGCAGGAAATGATCAGTGTTATAATGTATTTTCACTTTATTTATATAACTGTATCTTTTATAATGTCCAATATCAATGTGGTTTTTTTTTTTTTTTTTCATGATTTTACTTGTTTTTGGGCACATTTAATTTTCTTCAATAACCGCTGAAAATAGGTCTTCGTCATCTTTCTGGCCATGCCATGTGTCTGTACCGTAATTCCACAAATAGACGCGCAGCGACATCCAGATGCGGAATTCAGAGCGGCATGAATATCAGCTGTAGCTACAGCGAAGAGTGACCCAACTCTCAGACCACGGATTGTTCTGTTTGAAGTAACGGGAAGGTAAGCGCGTGATTGTTATTAATTAGGCTAATATTTTCACACCTTGTTGTGTGTGTGTGTGTGTGAGATAGAATGAGGAAACATTTTGCTCTTTTTTTTCTTACTGTGTATTTGCCATGTTTTGATCTGTTTTCGTGTTCTATTGCTCTTATCTCTGGGAAATTAATTCATTTTTATCATTTTCACTACTTAGTAAAAAATAAAAAGGTAAAACATGTATTATCAGCCACGGTCAGTATAGAATTCGATCACATTCTTGTAGCCATGAAGGCACGTGATTGGTTAGTTTGTGTTGAGTGGGCGGGGTACGGAGAGCTTTTGGGCTGAAAGTCTTCGACTTCATCTGACAACACCCCATTCAAACAGTCGGGAAGATACGAATCTTTTATGTTTTGCACTATTTCCTCTTTCTATAAAATAACCATGAACAGTTAGTGAAACTAAGTCGTTATAAAAACTGTTTGTTTTTTTTGAGAGCTTCTCTGTTGTTTTTATATGCTGCGCAGGCACGAGAGAGACTCCACCGCAAGATCATGTTTATTAAAAGCAGGTCTGACGGGACTCTACACCGAAGCGAAGGACATTGTTTTACTCTCGGTCTTCCTGGCAATTTTGAAAGGTGAGTGGGATATTTAACAGCTTTGGTTTCACTTTCTGGTGTTGCGCATGCGCCATGACAGGATCCACATTCAAGCCGCAAACCAGAGACATGCACAGAGACAGGAGACGAAATCCTCTAAACATCGTGAGAGAAGAGAGAGAGAGAGAGAGGCGAGAGAGAGAGAGAGAGCGAGAGCATTGATTTCTATTTCTGCCACTCAAAAACTCATCCCTGTCAGGGGTTAAAGTATCATTTCAGAAAATATATTAAAGAAGTCTGCGAAGACTGGATGTCAGTGGAGAGTGGATTTAATGCAGTCTGGTTGAAAGGTTAAATGACATTTAACGCATATACTAATGTAAAAATTAGGTCTTGCTATTTATTAATTTATTTGTTTTCCTGTAAAATACAAGTCTAATATAAAACAGTTTTGAAATGTACTATACTTGTTTTCAGAGAGCACAACACCTGTATGCAGTGGTGGCTCCAGTATTTTATTTTATTTTTATTTATTTATTTTTATTTTTTTTTATTTTATTTTTATTTATTTATTTTATTTTTATTTATTTATTTTACTTTATTTTTGCACAAGCTTAAACTCACTAGAAAATTGTAGTTCTTTGCGATATTCCTATCAATTTGCCCACTTTTTAGAATTTTATAAGTGAGTAGTATTAGCTCTGCATAAAAACAATAGATAGACAATAGAAAGTCCTCACATAATGACATTAATACTAACATGTGTGTACATGTGTAACAGAAAGTGTATATTTTAGGGGCCTGTAAGTGGTCACCTTATTTAAGTTTTCAACAACCACTTTTTATCTTTATCTGTAGTTTTGCTTATGTTTGTTTATCATTTCTACTTGTCTGCATTAAACAGCTCCTACACATGTATCTCTGAATCGCAGGCTCTGTTTATACCCAGTATTAAGATGTGTTTTGGTCGATCGGATCACAAGTGGACAACACTAAATACAGGTGTAAATGGGGTGTAAAAAACATTCTGAGCTTGTGCACTCTCAGCCACTTCCAGAGGGGAAGTCGAAACACATTCGCCCAGATTGTGTTTGTGGTGTATACAGCTCATGTGGTCGAATGTGTTTGAACAGCCACAAAAGACTGTCTGTTGCCTTGAATCAGCATATACTTATTATTAGTCAGCTAGCCGATAATACTACTTTGTTTCTTAAAGATGAATCACAAATTCTGATTGCTGTAGAACACATTAATTTTTTCTTTTTCTAAAGCTTCTGGTTTAAAGTTAAATCTTGGTAAGTGTGAATTGTTAGTGGTTAAAACTTGTTCCCTTTCAAGGGAACTTTAAACTGCGTCCTCTAGGTGTCGCTATGGGGAACCCCTTTTTATTTTTTTTTTTTTTTTTGTTTTTTTTCTTTGTGACCGGTGTCTGAAGCATACATCTTATTTGAGAAATATCTGCCCCGGTCATGTCTGTGCTCCCCCTCACAGCAGGAGGGTCCCTTTTTTTGTGAGCTCGCCGGTCCTGGGCAGACTGGGTGAGTCCTTTTCTTGTCTTGAGAGTTAGGTCCTCTACCCTGGGCTAGTGGTTGCTTCCTCTCGAGCTGGGTTCCTCTCTCTCTCACTAGGGGTTGAACGCCTCTGCTCTTGAGCTCTGTGGGCAGTGACATCAGGTAGTTGGGCCGCTTGCTGCTTCCCTGATAAGCTGCCTCTGCTCGGGTCAAGCCAGACAGTGCTCCCTTCACCTCAGAGGGTTGTCTTTCAGTTTCCGCTCCCGATTGAGTGTCTGAGGACTTCTGGGCATCTGTGAGCAAATGCTTCAGAATCTGTTCTCACAGTCACTTAGGGTCCCTAGGCTGGCTTAATACAGCCTTGGTTACCCCTTAAGCAACAGTGTTTCTAAATCCATGCATTGATAAACTCAATCTCTGTTGATTTTTGAGCAGGGTGTTGCTACCTAAGATCTGTCGAGTCAGTTCTTTGAGCAGGTTTATTCAGAACCGGTGGTAGCCCCCCCAGGGTCTGGTGAGGTTTTCTAGACACCTGGTCGTATCCCCTTAAAGGAATCTCTTTCTTCTGATTCCAAGCCTCAAGCTCTGCCCAGTACTTGACAAATCCTGATTAATTTTGGAATATTCTTCCTAATATTGTTTCCTCTAAGGTGGGAGGTCTCCCTTTCTTATTGTTGTGTAATTACAATATCACTAAATTGCCCCTTAAATTATCATAAACATTTTCATAAACACATGCTTTTGGTGTGGCATGTAATTTATATACATAATTTTAATCCTTGTGGTTATTTTATTTGGAATAATGGTGATATTCTTTATAAAAAAATAAATCTTTGTTTTTTTCAGATTGGGTCAATAATAATATTACTCTAGTTTCTCAGTTAATAAACTCTGATGGTTACGTATATTCTTATTCAGAATGTTTGAATAAATATAATATATCTACTTTTTATCTACTTCTTCCGGTCGAAATTGTAGCCTGCATAGTTGTGCTTGCTCCAAAGTGACTTTATGGCTCTTTCAAAATAACTCAAAGTGTGTGATATAGTCTTGCACTCGTATGAAATGTTATTTTATTTTATTTTTTGAGTTTTATAGGCGATACTTTCATTATTTTTAAATGAAATAAATGTATAACACTTAAAACCTTCATTTTAAAACTACAGTCAAAGCATTGTTGATTTTAATTCCTGTGTAAATGCATTTACGCCAGATCAGAATAGCATTAAACAGTTTGTGGAAATGCACATTTTCGTGGTTTTATGCTGCTTCAGATTTGGATTCTGTTCCGCTTTTTCTGTGTATTTTGAGGAACTGCTCCTGTGTCTGGTGATGCGGGTGAAATAAAGAAACTGTCTGTTCTGGAGGGAGATTCTGTTACTTTACACACTAACATTACTGAAATACACAACGTTGATCTGGTGATGTGGATGTATGGAGCTCAGAGATCTATTATCGCTAAACTCAATGGAAAGAGTCAGATGATTTCCTTTTATGATGTTGATGACGGAGATTCGAGACAGACTGCAGCTGGACAATCAGACGGGATCCCTGAGCATCAGTGACATCAGGACCAAACTCTCTGGAGACTATCAGCTCAGGATCATCAGCAGCTTAGACCTCGTACAAGACATTCAGTCTGACTGTCCACGGTGAGCTTCACGCCTGTTTCTCATTATAGCTCTGTTGTCTGAGTGCATAAACAACTATACCATATTCTGTCTGAATTCTTGATTCTGATTGGCTGGAAGGTGTGCAGTTAAACAGTTTATTGCACAGGTAGAGAATATGAACAGGCGCAGTTACATCTCTCTCTGCAAACCTCAATAACAGACCATGGTATAAATGTGATAATCCACAGCTAACTGTGCATTAAAAGATGTAAATGCACTCTTCTCCGCATCGGACAGTTCTTTGCCTTCATACATGTCTCACATTAAATTATTTAAAGCACAGCTAGCCGTGGATCATCACTTACTTAATTCTTACATACACATGTATTTTTAGATTAAGCAGTGAAATCTAAAAAACATGTTTTCCCCTTCAGATGTGTTTTTTGCTGGTTTAACAAACACGAAAGAGGGAGACTCCTTCACTCTCCACACTGGTGTTCATGAAATACAGAAACATGATGTGATTCTGTGGATGTTCGGACCGTTGAGTCCAGACACCGCTTCTAGCTGAAATCAACACAACACTCGGGTCAGATCTCATATAGTGATGATGTGAGACTGAGAGACCGAAAGTACGGCTGGATGATCAGTCTGGATCTCTGACCATCAGCAACAGCAGAAGCACAGATACAGGGCTTTATCAGCTGCAGATCACCAACAGCAAAGAGACCTTCTACAAGAGATACAATGTGTTTGTCGGTCAGTAGATCATATTTTTATGCTTTTAAATCAGTGCTAACAATGATTTTTTTTTTTTTATTGTATTGTAAAGTTATTACAGAACATGTGAAAAAAAATGTGTACAATATTTTTGTTCATGATATACTGTGGGAAATACCTTGAAACTGTTGTCAGGATTTGCATAAGAAAGTCAGACTTGTTTAAGCTTCACATGTTTACATTTTACTTTGATTATTTTAATGACTTGTAGCTGGATTAGATATGCAGTAAATTCATATCCATTCATCACTGCTATAAATAAACACTCAAGTGTGTACTTTTTTAGGAGTGTAATCTAGTGTCAGTTTTTGGTTGCTTTACATCAAACTGCAGACATACATATGATGGTGATGTTTACAGCTTAAATAAGAAATCTGTAAGAGCACCATAATAATAACTAATCATATTTGAATTGGTGTCACTGTAATGATTAATACATTATGAAAAGCCCAAGTCCGAACCTCATGAACACCTCTTCTAACTACCACATGATAGCTGCTTGACTCCCTCTGTCATTGGAAAGCACCAAGCTGCTTCTCATTGGATGTGTAGATTGTGTAGATTTTAAACCGGGAAGACAAAAATAGTGCAAAAAAGCTCAAAATTAACCAGCTAAGAGATGCTATAAATGCTTTCAATGATGTAAACACCAACAACTCTGTTAAAATCTAAAAGAAAATGCAATTTGGTGTTTCAGATCAGAAACATAAACTATTTCTAAATCAGATTTAATCCCTCGGATTTGTTGAGGTTTTATTTGATTTATTTAATTCACATTTTCGTTTGCACTAATGGCTGTCTGTATGTGTGGCAGGTGCTCCTGAACCAGGTCTGTCTTCAGGTGTTTTAGCACTGATCTGTGTTTTTGTGCTGATGATTGTGGCTGCAGCGGGAATCGCTGGAGTGTGTTACTCTCTCGTCCGCAATATTCTCGACTAAAGGGTAGTATTAACAGAGACCGGTGTCCTACTCTATTCAGTCCTCCAGCCTCACTTCAGATTAGTTTTTGAATTATAAATAAACTTAGCAATACTTATACTTCATGTGCATATGATTTAAGGTAATTTCCACACTTCTGTTCTAGACTTTTTTGGATTGTTTATACAATTTTAAAGTAACTCTGGGCCAAATTTGAAGTGGCAGACCACATGAGGTTTTATTAGTCAAGCAAACTTAAATCTGTGTCTGTTTACTGATATAAATGCAAGTTCAGAAAATTTGCTTTCCCCACTCTGGATGTTAGGAACAGATGAAATGAAGACAGAAGAAGTGTCAGAGGGAGATTCTGTCACTCTACACACTGGTATAACTGAACCACAGAAATATGATCAAATACTCTGGAGTTTCGGACCTCGAGGCTCGGTCATCGCTCAGATTCCTGAAAGGACCAGTAAGACTTCATTCAGGGATGACGAGAGATTCAGAGGCCGACTGCAGCTGGACAGTGAGACTGGAGATCTGACCATCAGAGACGTCAAGATCACACAGTCAGGAGACTATCAGGTGAAGCTCATCAGAGCAAGACAGACCAAATCCAGAAAATTCAAGCTTATTCTCTATGGTGAGCAACTCACTCAATATAATAACTCAATAGAATCAGTGCTGCTACTCAACTTGTTGCTTCTGATGCAGATTTATAGGAGCCAGTCACTGAGCGTATGTTAGCTTCTTTTCTTTCTTTTTACCAGCGCTTTTGATCATTTTCACCAAAAATAGTCCCAGTGCTCCCTATGGCCTGTAATACGTATTCATGCTGTATAACAGTGAGAAGATGCATAGCCAGAAAAATTCAACACAAGCTTTTGAGCGTGCACACTGCACACATATAGAGAAGTTTCCCACTGCGCATAGGACTACACTATTTCTTTATTTGATTTAAGCTCAGAAATGGCCCTGTGCTCAGATTTTTTCAGCAGATCACTCTTATTTGTTCTCATGTTTATATTTCTTGATGTTTTGTGGTTTTGGTGCAGTGGACTCGCTGCGATTCTCGGAGGGAGAAAACGTCTCTCTAGACAGTGTGTAGAAGTGAACTACAGAGGGATGATCAGATTCTCTGGACGCTATGCTCTGAAGACACTGTTATAGCTAAAAGAGAAAGAAACGCCAATCAGACAGCAGATGCTGATGGGAGATTCGGAGACAGACTGCAGATGGATGATCAGACCGGATCTCTCAGTATCACGAACACCAAAAGCACAGACTCGAGGAGTTTATCATCTACACATCAGCAGCAGAAATAAAGTATCATACAAGAAGTTTAGAGTTACAGTGTGGTGTGAGTAGCTTGAGTTCTACATGAAATTATTGTGTTCATGCCCAGCTCTTACGATCTCATTTTCAATGTTATTTTGTTGCATGTGATGCCGTGACATGAAGTGGACACAGTAAAAGTGAGAGCGGGAGACTCGATCACACTCTAAACACTGGAATGACTGAACTAGAGGAGGACAGTAAGATACTGTGGACACATGGAGATCATGAAACATGCATTGCTAAAATCAACAGAGCCACCAATAAGACGTCATTGTATCGTGGTAATGATGTGAGATTCAGAGACAGACTGCAGCTGGATCACCGGACCGGATCTCTGACCATCTGGAACATCAGCATCACACATTCAGATGTCTATAAACTACAGATCAGCAGCCGCAGACGGAGCAAATGCAAAAGATTTGTGCTTATTGTCGATGGTGAGGATCTCATGTCATTTAATGTAATAATGATGCACTGTAAATAAAATAAAACATTCATAAAATGTATCGTAAAAAATATGGTAGCAACATTTTAGGTTTTATCATTTTAACTTAAATTTACTGTTAAATACCATAATTACATTAACTGATATAATGTTAATATACCAACCTACTGAAGTACTGAAATCTGTTTTGTACCTTTGTAATACACGGATATCCACCAAAAGCAGGTGATGATGAGAACGTCACATGATGAACCAAAGCCCATCACAAGCAGCTTTTAAATAATAACATATATAGAAGGTGCACAGAGTCATTCACACAAACACTAATCACCATCATGGTGACACACGAAACTGAAATAATGCAAAAAACATTCATTTAACAACATTAGGTGTAACCCATAACCCTAATATACAAAACTGATAAGAAAAAACGAAGAAGAAGCAGTTATTTCAACTAAAAAAAAACATCACATTTGAAATGTAACAGGGGAGTGTCAATTTACGGTTATTCACTGTAAATTATACAGTCTTTTTCACTTCCAAAGATGGTTTACTACTGTAAAATAACATGTAATGTCTAATACAGTTTTTCACTGTATATCCTAGGGGAATTTATCATTAACCATTTAACAGGTTTTTACTGTAGCATTTTTACAGTCATTTACCATTAAATTCACGGTATTTTTTTACAGTGTGTTTCAAACTACAGAACTACAATTTGTATGCTCTGAAATTAATACTCCCTCAAATCTCAATTTCAAAAAAGCAGATCTTATATTAGGAGAATAAAATAACCATGACATTTATCTAAACATATTCCATCTTAATTTTACTTAAATATACATATGTTAATTTAGCACATTTGTCTCTTTTTCTTCTACATGATGCTGTTGTCAAATGAAGAAAACAAAGTGTCAGTGACGGAGGGAGACCGAGCCGAACTAAACACTGATGTCAGTGAGCTACAGAGAGACGCTCTGATCCTGTGGATGTTCGGCCCCAGAGACAGTCTCATAGCTAAAGCTGACCTGGAGAACCGTAAGATATCTACATATGATGGTGTAGGTGGACGATTCAGAGACAGACTGCAGCTGGACCTTCAGACCGGATCTCTGAGCATCACAAACACCACGAACACAGACTCTGGACTTTATAAACTCAAGATCATCAGCAGCAGAGAGACCAGATACAAGCGATTCAGAGTTACTGTCTGTGGTGAGTTACTGATTATTATAATATGATCACTGGGAACAGTTTAGATGCCTTAAAACTCTCCACTAAATGAAATCAATCTTCAGTTGTTAAATATACAATCTGTAAGCAATAAACTGCTAGTTATATTCATTATATATATATATAAACAAAGACTGAAATTTGATTTAAATGAAATACTCCTGTGTTTTGCACATTTCCTATACTTAATTATTTTCTTACTATTCTTTTTTATCAGCAAAATTGTACTTACTGTTTCTGTCTTTTTCTAATGTTTTGATAAATATAATTCACAGTCTGAGTAGCTGACAAGATTTATATTTATCTGCAAGTTGTATTCTGACAAATAAGTGTCTTGAATCTTGAACATTCAGATTAGTCTTTGGTCAGATAAAATCCTGATTTGTACTCTATTATTATCTCAGTGTACTGCTGACTAATGAAATCTGTAGCTGTGACATCATCAGCAGTCATTACTGACGTTTTACCATCGGTGATTCTTTCTGTTTTCCTTACAGAGGATAGAGAGAGAGAGATCCATCCAGAAGACACTGTGGAGTCCTCTCAGAGAGAGAAAAACACAGAGGAGATAGCATTGCTCAAGATCTACAGCGGCACTAGTGTTTGACAGATATATATATATATATATACAAACACACTACCTGTCAAAAGTTTTTGAACAGTAAGATTTTTTATGTTTTTTTTTAAAGAAGTCTCTTCTGCCTATCAAGCCTGCATTTATTTAATCAGAAATACAGCAAAAGCAGTAATATTGTGAAATATTTTTACTATTTAAAATAACTGCTTTCTATGAGAATCTCTTTTAAAATGTAATTTATTTCTGTGATGCACAGCTGTATTTTCAGCATCATTCCTCCAGTCTTCAGTGTCACATGATCTTCAGAAATCATTCTAATATGATGATTTGCTGCTCAAGAAACATTTCTGATTATTATTAATATCTAATCTACTGATTAGATTTCTTTCATGTTTCTTTGATTAATAGAAAGTTCAGAAGAACAGCATTTATCTGAAATAGAAATATTTTGTAACATTATAAATGTCTTTATCATAACTTTTGATCAATTTAAAGCATCCCTGTTAAATAAAAGTATGCATTTTTATAACCCAAGTTTTTGAATGGTAGAATGTTACAAAAGCTTTTTATTTCAGATAAATGCTGATCTTTGGATCTTTCAATTCACCAAAAAAAAAAAAAACCCTGAAAAAAATCGAATCAACTGTTTTCAACATTGATAATAATCAGAAATGTTTCTGATTTCAGAAATGCAAATCATCATATTAGAATGATTTCTGAAGATCATGTGACACTGGAGACTGGAGTAATGATGCTGAAAATACAACTGCGCATCACAGAAATAAATTACAGTTTAACAGAGATTCACACAGAAAACAGTTATTATAAATAGTAAAAATATTTCACAATATTACTGCTCTTGCTGTACTTTGGATCAAATAAATGCAGGCTTGCTGAGCAGAAGAGACTTCTTTTAACGCAAGGCGCAGCGCAAGTGTGTTTGCTAGTTTCAGTCCGGCGCCGTTCTCATTTTCCCGTCCAGCGCCACGTCGTTTAATTAGCAAATGCATTTGCGCCCATTTATGCGCCCATGGGCGTGCTGGTCTAAAAAAGAGGTGTGTTCAGGCGCATTGCTGTCGAACTGCTATTTTAAGGAGCTGAAAATAGACTGCGCCATAGACCAACTCAAACCTGGTCTAAGGTCTAGCGCAATGTTTTTTCTTTGTTATTTAAAGAGCGTGTTAGTATAGGCGGGTCCACAACGCGCGTACACACAGGGAAGCACAGCAGCACACAAACATGCCAAATATAAAAAAATAAAGGATTGCAATGCATAATAATTTTTTGTAGGCTAATTAAATATAAAAATGCCTACATGTCACAATGGATAGTCATCGCATGTATCAGAATTAGGCTATCTATTTGCTCGCACACGAGCAGCTCCGTTTCATCTCGGAGACGCGTTCTGTCTTTGCGTTTTTGCCAAATTCCGCCGTGTAAATAGCAAATCCGTCATGGCACGAGCGCAACTGGCTCTTAAAGGGAATGGAAGATGAGACTCTGATTGGTTTATTGCACGTTACTGTACGTCCAAAAAACACCCATTACTCATTATGAGAATAGGGACAACCCGTTTAGACCATGCGCCCGGGCGCGCCAACCGTTTTTCCGTCGTTAAAATAACAAAAGTGGATTTGGACACGCCCTGAGTGCACCTGCACCGTGCGCTTTACACTTTGTGTTTAGATCTTTAAAATAGGGCCCGTAGTGTTTATATATGAAACTAAACTGAAAATCACTGTTACACATTACATCGCATTTCATCAGTAATGTGAGACTACATGTAATTGTTAAATAGAAAAACTAAACTGAAGTGATGATGTTAAATTGTTAAATAGCCATTTGACAGGTTGATATGACCATATATCATCACTGATTATCAAACACATGGACGGTTGTTGCAGACAGCATCACTAGTTATAATGGCTTCTGTTTGATCTGGTGTAGATGTAGACTCTGCTCCAAGCTCCTCAATCTGTTGCTTTCTTCAGGAGAAGGAGTTTTTCACAGAAATAACCTCGTCTCATGTGTGCATTTCTCTCCATCGCGTCAGGAGATGAACTTGAGACATTCAGACAGGCAGAGGAGACATAGAGAGTCATATATCAGTGTATATCATTTATTTTGTGTGTGTGTGTGTGTGTGTGTGTGTGTGTGTGTGTGTGTGTAATGTACTGACCCCCACAACAAATAACAGCCTCAACTGGAGTACAGTGCTAGAGTCAGTGCTCAATTGGACGCTCAGAGCATGTTTCTAAGGCCTGGTTTGACAGAAAGGGCTTAAGTTAAGCCAGGGTGAGGCCATAGGTCAATTAGGACATTTAAGTAGCTTTTATAAACATAAGTCTATGGTGTGCATCTTGTGACAAAAAACAACAGCACTGATATATTTTAAGAAGGAAAAAAATGTTTTTGATATGCATGTAACACTCCTCAGAAAACTAAAACAGTAAAGTACACACAGGGAATTAAGAGTTTAGCAGGAGAGTGTGTTTGTGGTTACAAAGGAAATGTTTTTGGATTTGTACTCTAAATACGTCGTTACTTTTTGGGGTTGAATGGAGAATTTGATATTAAGCCTTTTCTAGGATTGTGTGCATTTCTTTATCTCTTTTCTGTATTGTTTGAATATTTTGAGTGATTATTAATCTGTACTGATTTGTATGTTTATTCAAGTTTAAGCCTGCTCTCTCTCTCTCTCTCCTCCCGCCTTTCGTTATTTATTATTATTTTTATTTATTTTTTTATTTTTTATTTGTGGGAGCACACCTACATAGTGATTGAACGTGTCTAATTAGGATGACCACCTGTTACTTATAAAGAGTTGTACCTCAGTTCACATTATTTTGTGCCTGATGAAGACCTGATGGTATTTTCTTATTATATCAGTGTGTGTGACAATATGTCTGTTCTTTTTGTTATAGTTTAAACTTGTTTGTCCTGCACCTGAGCCATTTGTGGCTTTTGTGGGATGAGCACAACTTTTGTATACTTTTTTGGTAAAAACTGAGCATCTATAATAACACTGATGTATTTGAGTTGTGAATCCACATGTGGTGCAGCTGTCAGTCATTTATTACAAATCTTTAGAGCAGTATCTGGGACTGGTACAAATGCATGCACTTTAACAAACGAATTGTGTTTATTATTTTTTAATGTATTAATGATTATTTCAGGAACACTTTAGAATGGGGGAAATACATATTCAGAGTTTTCCTCGATAAACTCTAATTTAATTATTAATAGTTAGTAAGGTAGTTGTTAAGTTTAAGGTATGGAGTCGGGTTAGAGATCTAAAATATTCCCTTTCATGCAGAATAAAGCATATGTGCTTTATAAATACTAATAAACTGGCAAAATGCTAGTAATATGCACACTAATAAGAAGCTATAGTTAATAGTGAGAACTGGTCCTTAAAACAAAGTTTTACCTTTATTTTTTTAGAAGAAGAAACATCTCAATAAATAGACTGTTATAAAACCATAAGATACAGAGTTTTTTTTTTTTTTTTTTTTTTTTTTCATTTCTAATACAAAGATGACCATCACTTGTGAGTGGACTAATGCGTGAGAGAAGCATAAGAAGACAGTCGGTGTCTACAGAGAGAGTCCTGATGCTGTTTTCTCCTAGTCCGCTGTAAGGGGGTCCAAAACAGTGACAAACTCTACTCAGGAAATAACAAGACTGTTTAAATGCATGGATTAATTTACAAGAAGAAAAAAAACAACAAAAAGTAGGCTAGCAATACT
>NC_056574.1:10015095-10015782 GCF_018340385.1 Cyprinus carpio | reverse complement strand
CACTGATTTAAATATTACAAAAGCCCAGATTTCGTAATTGTGATTTCATCTTATATATATATAAATATATATATTCAAGTTGATTGTTTATTTGGAGATTTTCATGTTGCTTGTTAATGAAAGGGTTACACTTGAAGGTCAGTCTCTGTTCTTCCTTCAGTTACTGGCTCTTGAAGTTGTGTTCATTATTATAGTGAAGTTCATTATTGATACACTATAAAACAAGAGAACAGCTATTTTTACACATATGTTTGAACATATAATTTTACACTAGTATATATTTAGGCTACTAGTTCAACTGCAACAGCAGCCCGATCACAGGCTCATATTTCATATCAACTGCTCCTTTAAATTACTGAGGGGAGGATCTAACAGCGCTATTCTGAGACCAGTTATTATTTTGACCTGTTCTAGTCCTCAGCCATTGATTTTGAGACTGTAAAATCCTTCCTCGCACACTTTCCATTGTGTATTCACCAGCACTGTGATTTTTCCTTAAACTCTGCATTGCTCAGTGATGCACGAATATCAGCTTCAGGAATTCAGTCTTCAGGAAGTTCAGATGCCATCTGTCAAATGAAACACATATGGATGAGAAAGACTGTTCAGATCTACTGGATCCAGGAGGAGGAGGAGGTCCTAAAGTTTCATGACTCTGTTGACATGGAGATGATGAAGAACAGACCG
>NC_056574.1:9944747-10014968 GCF_018340385.1 Cyprinus carpio | reverse complement strand
TGTACACCCGCTCTTTCAAATAATAGGAGATCACAGCGCGGGCTCTGGTAATAAAGGCTTAATTCTTTGCCCTGAAATAAACAAAACATTTTCCTGTCCCATGTTTGTGGATGGCACAAGACAGCTTTCTGGTGGTGTTCAGCTTCAGGAAGTTCAGACGCTTGTTTTTTGCTGGATTATTAAATCTGTCACCGGACAGAGAGATTTAGTAAATTGGCGCCTCGAAGCCTATTGGCTCTGTGCTTCCTCGTTTGATTACTGCACGTGATCTGTTTCGATATTGTCAATAAAACAGCCTTCGAAGAGAGAGACACTCGGAATACACTTAGCAGACGACTGTCAAGAACAGCCAACTGAGAATGGCGTTTTGTATGACACACACACACACACACACACACACACACACACACACACATACTGAGTGTGAGCCCGGTCTCATTAAATGCGTGTCTGAAAGAGCAAGATCCGATTAATGCTTATTTTTTTTTATTTTTTATTTTTTTAAACATTTAGATTTTACTTTCCTAGACGAAATCACTTTCTGAGATCAAAGATAGTGAGAGCTGATGTTGTGGAATAGAGCCATATTCGTGCTAAATTATTATTGATGCAGTCAGAAACTCTCGAACAGTTTTGCTACCAGAAGCTTTAGCTTAGCTCCTGAAACTAAAGAAAGTACTAGAGATGTTATAGCAATTGTAAATCTGATAAAAGACACCCAAATTCATCCATCCAAAGATAATACATTGTTTTTATTATAATTAAGAAAAATACAAATGTAGCCTTATCAAATACCATTTGTCCCTCAATGCTGTAGGCCTACACATGCAGAACATGCCCGAGTATGTCAAGCTGTGTGTGTGTGTGTGTGTGTGTGTGTGTGTGTGTGTGTGTGTGTGTGAGAGAGAGAGAGAGAGAGAGAGAGAGAGAGAGAGGGAGATAACTATTAACACGAACTAAAAAAGTAAACATTAAATGTGGAATATTTTCGTAGTTGTCAGAATAAATCACTCGCTACAGAAGTAGTGCGGAGCATGTCATGAGGAACACAAAAACTAAATCATGCACACAATAATAATTAGTTCCGTCATTTAAAGTAAATCATGCACACAATAATAATTCGTTCCGTCATTTAAAGTAAATCATGCACACAATAATAATTCGTTCGCTCAATTTCCTAAATCGTCTCACGATATAATAATCCGTTCCATCGTTTTACTAAATACAAAAAAGATGTATCATGTTCTCTTTTGAATCTCCGTGTACAAAAAAAAGTGAATCTAGGGCGGGAGCAGGCAGCACATAAATGCCAGAATGAAAAATGAGTGATAGAATGTAATAGTAGTAATTTTATGCACAATTACATGTGATCCCATTTGTCATTTGGTCACTTTAACATCCGTGAGCACAAATTGGCGCAACTGTTTTCTAGTAGGCTACACATGCACATACAACTATATTGGAGATAAATAAACTTATCACAGTTGTGGTTCAACCTCCAATAAACGCAATTCTTGTCGTGGTTGTGGTTATGGTGTGTGTGAGGAGAGAGAGAGAGAGAGAAATGTTTGAAGTGTGCCGAGAGACTTAGGCCTATAATACTGTAGAAAGAGAGTCTGATAGTAGTGTGGACACTGTAAACAATAACAACAACAAAAACACGAAAAGGTATGGCCGTATCCGAGGCGTATGTTGGCACAGAAGTGCGTGCATGAAAAAAAAGTGTTCTTTAATCCAATTTAAAAAATACATAAATTGTCACTAATAGAAAGCGGTATGGGACGCACAGAGAACTTCACAAGGAAAAATATCCGTCTACATTCACAGTATTGTCTTAAACTCGTTCGGATCTGAGTTTTGTGGATTTCTGTATGAGCGGCGCGGGCACGAGCTGTAGTCCTTCATATAAAACACACCCAAACCTTTCTTTCACATCCATTTCCTCTCGTCATGCCGCTCTCACCAAGGGCTCTTAATGTTGTGTATATATATAGTTTATCTATATATAGTATAATCTCTTACATTTTAATTTTATTTTAACTTCCAAATGTTGCAGCGTTTAGTTTAGTTTTGCTTCAGTTTAATATTTCTATTCAGTGTTATATCATTTAAATAGTTTGGTTTTTCTTGATATTAATTAATAGTATATTATGTTAGGTCTAAACCTAGATAAATATTTTCCTTGTTTTTTACTTGAGGTGCTCTTGCCATCTGGGATGTATCATATTCAGAAATACAGAAAAAACTGTGATATTGCTAACATATTATTGCAATTTTTCTATATTGGTTTCCCATTTCATCCCTTTAATTTAAAGTTAATTATTTCTGTATTTTCGCATCCCCCAAAATTACTCCAGTCTTCAGTGTCACATGATCTTCAGAAATCAGTCTAATTGATGCTTTATTATCAGTGCTGAAACGTTTGCTGCTAAAATTATATATTTTTTTTGAGTCGTTGTACCTTTTACTTTTTCTTTGATTCTTTATAATAAAAAGTAAAAAAAAAAAAAAAGAAAAGAAAAAAGGAACAGGGGCATGTAATTCCAAATAAAAAAAATATTTTCTACATAGCAAGTCTTTACTATCAATTTTGTCCATTTAACACATCCTTGCTGAAAAAGTTTTTTTTTTTTTTTTTTTTTTTTTTAACTGTGATTTTTTTTGAAGGGGGAAGGGGGGGGGGGGAAAGAGGAGAGAGGTACGTGTTTAAAAAAATAAAGTACAATATTCGGACCCAAACTACGAATATTGTAACACAAAACTTTTTAATGTCCAATTTTCTACCAGGTCCCAAAAATATTAAGCAGCACAACATTTCACACTGATATAATCATTCATATTAGTTAATGATTTCTGAATGATCATGTTGACCTGAAGACTGGAGGAATGAAGGCTGAAAATCAGACTGCGCCTAACACAGAATATGTTTACAATACTAGAATTATATATATTACAATAGTTTCAATAGAATGTTCATGATTATTTTAAATTGCAATATGTTTCGAATAGTATTCTTTTGAAATAATTTCGTATTTTTTTATCAACATAGGGAGGGGGCGGGCGGTGACAGTCGCGTGGGGTGGGTGAGCATAAGAAGCTTCTTAAAATAAACTTTATTGATCCGACACCTTTGAAATGCAGCGAATTATGGGGACTAAAATCATGGGGGGTCGTTGGGAGATGTTTCTTTGGAGTCAAATGGGATGGGGGTATCTAAGTGGGGGGGGGGGAGATCAGGGGGGTGGGGTGTGAGGCATGAAAACTGGAGTATGCAGTGAAGAAAATTCTGCTTGGCATCACAGGGAAATAAGGGGGGGGGGGGGGGGGGGGGGGGGGGGGGGGGGGGAGGGGGACATTACATTTTATAATATATTAAAATTGAAAACTTTTTTTGTACTTGTTTAATATTGGGGTCAGGGGGGGGAGGGGATTGATTTCCGTTACTGGGGGGGGGGGGGGGAGGGGGGGGAGGGGGGGGGGGGGGGGATTAATTTTTGATCAATAAATTCAGCTTTGATGCGGAGTAGATGTCAAAATCTGAATTAAAAGGTAATGGTTCCCAACTTTTGGCAGTACGTTAATAAATAAACGTTCTATATATGGATCGCTATAATATATTTATAGTACGTTTATTATAATAGATTATTATATTGTTGTCATATTATTAATGCTGCTTTTTATTTTTTTACAGGAACAGTATGTATTATTACAATAAAACGCTAGATATTTCATGTGCTAAACTCTATAATGTTTTAATAATGAAGTGCTGGGGGCGTGGTTCAGATTGTCACTGAGCTGAGCACGGATGCCTATTCTGCTGTTTCAAAGCGAATTATTGCTGGTGGTTCAAACATTTAACAACAACAGCAATACCACAGAAAAATGTTTCGAAATCAATCACAGCCACATACCACTGCAAATATTTCCTTTTAAATCATATAAAAAACAAATGTAACTTCTGGATGGTGATTTCTGACATTTCAGTGCGCTTGACTCCATTAATTATAGTGGAGATATTTTATCTAAATGTGTAATCACATCTAAAGAACGGCTATAAAGTCGATATAAGTCAAGTATAAAGTCACACTCATAATCAGTAATATGTCGCCCACAATACCTCGTTTATAATTGGGGTTTAAGTTTATGTTTAGTCTCCGGCCGTACACGGGCTAATCGAGTATGTTAAGAGGCCGTACTTTTCATAACCGAATCAGAATCAGAATCAGCATGTCTTTATTGCCAGGGTACACATACGAGGAAATTTGTTTTTCGGACAGAACTTCTGCGTGCAACAGAATGACCAGATGACAGAACAAAAAACACACAATAAAGAATAAAAAAATAAGTAGGTAGGCATACAATTTACAGCAGATGAGATGATAAAAAATGTAACATTTAATCATACCCACACGGTAAAAAAAAAAAAGGTTATGTGCGTCTACTCCAAAAGATTATGGTTAACAATATTACACTAATGGTTGTTGAGTAGATTTTTAAGGCTTAATGGAATCTATCTGAATAAATAATAGTAAAATCTCCCTAAATTTATTTAGCCGTATGCGCAATTGATTGATCTCTAAATAAATGCATGTGGGCTCATAACTGTTTGAAGTCCATTCTCAAGTCTACTTGGTTTTGAATAAACCTGTTTGTGTTTGTAAAAAGAAAAAAAGGAAATCAAAAGCAGGGTGTTGCATTGCGGCATAGCTGTAATCAAAATACCTGTATTTCTCGAAATGGGCTAAATAGGTTTACCACTAGAGGGGACTTCCGGAAGGTGTGAAAACCTCCATTTCGGACGGCGCTGTGTTCAGTTGTGTAGTGACAGTGTACTAAGTTTTTACGTGTTTTATATGCCTTTAGAAGATGCGTTCATCCACAGTGACTTATTGTTTTGTTTTTTTTAAAGCGTAAAAAAGTTAAGACACAAGATGAATTGACCCCAGACATATTGACAGACGTAGTATCACAAAAATCTATCTCGTCACAGTTGGTCCTGGGTTTGAATGTCTACTCGAAAGTTTATTTTTTTTTATTTATTTTTTAATGCTTTAATGTTACTTTTTTAGATATTCAAAGAATCACTTCTCACACATCGGTCCTTTGAGTTGCAGAGGCTCCGCCCTCTCAGTCTCATTCCACCAATCACAGCAGAGTCTGCCTCCGGTGGATATAAACTCATACGGGGGGGGGCGGGACAGCAGCCCTTCAGGGTTTTTCATTCTGCTGACTGCTGCTGCTGTTTTTGGGAAGGACTCTGTTTGAGGTAGGGCATATATTATATATATATTTATATAGACATTAAAGTCTCCGCTTACGTAGTTTCATATAGCGCAAATGCAGTATACAGAGTAACAGTGGTGTTTTAATAAATCATATAGTCTGTAATCTCCAGCACTCTCTGCTGGCAGCACGAGGTCTCACTGGAGGACGAACACAGCTACAGACCTCAGTCACAGTGGTTTCCTCTGCAGCCGTGTGTTCAGATCTTTGTTCAGGAATCTCTGTCACCCACTGTCTGTTTTATCACGGTAGGTCATGAGAAATCTATGAGTTGTGAGATATTATGTGACCAGCTTTGGATCTCTTTCTTACGTTTTCCTTTGCTTAGAAATCAAATACGCTGCTGACTACATGACTAATTTGTTTTTCTTTAGGCTACATATGTTTGTTCCTGTATTTTCCAAATAACAATTTTTAGTGATTGGTTTATGTAGCTTACTACAAACCGCTTTATTTTATTTGCATTAAGTCATCATGCCATATGTACTTCTAATGTAAAAACATGATTTCATTGCATATGTGTCAATTAGCACAGCTTTTATTCTTAAAACTTTATTCTATTATGGCTTAAAACCCAACTTTTTGACGTGTCGTATCGATGTAGTCAAGAAGTGTATTTTTTAATTCCAGCCACAAGCGATATCTGGATGTTTCTGTTCATATGTAAGGGATTTCATGAATGCATTCTGCGATCAGGACTAGGGAGTAAAGATATTTGTGACGCCTCCATTGACTATAGTCTATATTTTCTAGGAGAAACATCAGTCTTGTATGATTGTGCGGTTTGGTAGCAAAAACATTTTTCAATATCTACTTTATGAAATAGCTTTATAAAGCTTGACTGTGAAGTGTTTATATTAGTATAAAATACATGGTCCCTGCGTTCATTGAAACACGTAAAACATTCAGATTTGTTTAAAATATGAAGTTTATTTCGCTCCAAATATTTTCTGGGAGATAATAATGTTCAGTAACTAAAAGCTAAATCTGCATTAATAAATCTGTTTTCTCCTCCACACTGAACAACGACATTGTTTTCTTCTTGACAGTTACATAGATTTTGCAAATAGATAGATACAATTTTTGTTTACACTAAATTGGCAGTTAGTTTGCCTTCAGCATAATAGGCTAAGTGTAAGTTTAAGTGTAAATATTAGTTATGGTGGCAGATATTTATACTTCAGTACTGTACATTATAAAACGTTATGCACTAACATATTAGTGAAAGATCATATTTCCTAATATTTAATGATGCCGTTGATATGGACTATAAATCCGTTCCGACACACAGGGGTGGGACAGGTCGCTAACCATACCCATAATAACCTTATTAATAAGGAGGCGTTAGATTTCCACTTTTCAAATATTTCCTTTAATTTTATTGAATATAATTGGCCGTTTCCGCTCTGATATGGGCTGTGAAAGAAAGAAAGAGAACAGATCGAGTAGCAGTAAATGCCAAAGTAACGAAGTCACCATCTTGATTTTATTTTTGAAGGGCTTCCATGAAATGTCTGTGAAAATTAAATAGTTACAAAAGAGTGAGCAAGGCAAGTTTATTTATATAGCACATTTCGTACACAATGGTAATTCAAATTGCTTTGCATAAAAAGAGAAAATAAAATAATCATGAGAAGAAAAAGTAATGTAGAGAAAAAAAAAGCAAGCTTAATTTTTAAAAACTTTGAAAATGATTTAAAAAGTTAACTTATTTAAAAAATGAATTTTAAAAACAGTTAAAATAGATAATGATTTTACATAAAAATACAGTGAATACGTAAGATACAGTGCAACTAGTTCACATCGCACAGTGTTCATTCAATAAAATGCACAGCTAAACAGATGAGCTGAGTCTAGATTTCTAAATGTGACTAATGTTTTTTAGCACATCTGATCTCTTCTTGAAGCTGATTCCAACTGCGGGCGGCATAATAACTAAAGGCAGACTCACTTGTTTTGTGTGAACCCTTGGTATTTCTAACTGACTCGATCCTAATGATCTGAGTGTTCCTGTGGATTATATTCAGTGAACATATCTGTATATTATTTTGGTCCTAGGTCAATGATTTATAAACGAGTAAAAGTACTTTAAAAATCAATCCTAAATGTAACTGGAAGCCAGTGGGACCGCGAGGACTGGTGTGATATGCTCAGATTTTCTGGTTCTGAAGTCAAGAATCCTGGCAGCAGCGTTCTGGATGAATACGGCTGTCTAATGGTCTTTTGGAGTTGTACAGCCGTGCACCCTGCTGGTGATAGGGGCATGAACAGAAGTTTTCTCAAGGCTTGACTGGAAACAAAACATCTAATTCTTGCAATGTTTTTTGGTGATAGTATGTTGATTTAGTTCACTGCTTTGACATGACTACTGAAACTAAGGTCTGTCTCAGAATCCTGCCAGACCTGGCTTGATTTTTAGTTGTTTGTCCCCTAGGTGAGGCATTCGCAGCAGAAAACTTCATCTTTTGTTTCCAAATGCAATGACTTCAGTTTTTTCCTTGTTTAACTGAAGAAATTCTGGCACATCCAACTGTAATTTCATCAATACATTGGCAGAGGGAGTCAATGGGGCTGTAGTCATTTGGAGATAAGGCTAGGTAAATCTGTATCATCGGCATAGCTGTCATAGGCAATTTGGTTCTTTCTCGTTATTTGACTTGAGTGGGAGCATATACAGGCTGAACAAGAAGCGGTGCAGAGGCTGAGCCTTGTGGGACTCCGCATGTCATGGACGTCCACTTCAGGCTTATGCTCTCTATACTCGCCGTGGCCTCTCCCTTCTAAGTATGACCTGAACCATTTGAGAGTACCATCCCAGAAAGTCTGACCCGAGTTTTTCCAGTCTCTAAAGTAGTATGTTATGATTGACAGTGTCAAGCGCGGCACTGAGATCTAATACCCAGCACTGAGTATTTTGCCAGAGTCAGAATTTAGGTGAATATCACTTCCATTTCGGCTTTTTCTGCATTGTCTTTTCATAATTGAACTGCTGTTGATCTTTTTTCCAAACTGATTTCTGTCTGTTTGTTTTTCTTACTGACTATTATTGGAGCAATATGTGCATTCTTAACTTTTTTGAGTCAAAGGAATCAGAGAATATCAACAGAGTGACGTTTGTCCAAGTATAGCTAATATTTTATTGCCATCAAAACTCTCTAATTATTCATCAAAATTTACAACTTTTTTTAATAAGAAATTATCGAAAATTAGGCTTTTCACATTTTCATTGCTTTAAATGCACATTACAACTTTTCTTTTAACGTTTTTGCAAAAATAGAATGTCATAATTAAAACACGCTTCTTTTTTTCAGCTTTGAATCATGAATAACGTCACAGTGTCATGTTCAGATTCAGACCTCCTGTGGGTTTGCGGATTCTGTCTGTTTTACCGAAACACACTGATGATCCTGACTGTGAGCAGAGCTGAGACACAGGTGAGTGCACACACACACACACACACACACACACACACACACACACACACACACTGATGATCCTGACTGAGCAGAGCTGAGTATTCACAGGCGTGTACAGACACACACACACACACACACACTGATGATCCTGACTGTGAGCATTGAAGCAGAGCACACACACACACACACACAGCACACACACAGACACACACACACACACAGACACACACACACACACACACACAAACACAGACACACACACACACACAGCCATCATCATCATCATCACACACATCTCTTTGTGAATTTGGACAACCATAGGCATACCGGTTTACACGCACAACCGTATATTCTATTGGCTCATAACGTAACCCCAAATTTCATATGGAACTTTTCCCAGCATTTTACTTTCTCAAAAACCTCCATTCTTGTATGGTTTATGCTGGAAAGTGGGGACATGGTTACAACCTCAAGCTGTACCCCTCTCCCTTGTAATACCCTTGTAATATACAAAGTTAAACCGATAAATACACACAATACGCCACACACACACACACACACACACACACACACACACACACACACACACACACTCATGATCTGATGGTGTTTTATGATGATCGCTCAGCAGATCCATCAGATCCTCAGAAACTCGATTGATTCGGCCTCTTCTGATCACCGCCCTCACACGCCCCAGCGTGAATCTGAACTTGCGAGATCATCTGTCATTCTAATAGTAGTGCAAATGATCTCTCTCAACATCTCTTTTATCTGTTTTCATATTTAATTCTTCATGAACACTGTAAACACTGCTCTGATGCTCCTGTCTTTCATCACAGTTCAGACTGAAGACCATTCAGAGTGCAGAAACAATTTCCCTCATGATGATGATGTTTATGATGGACAGATAATCCTCAAAGGCAATAGAAGTTCACCTCAAAATGTCCCTCAGGACTGACCTCTCGGTTAAAACACAAAAGAAGATGCTTTGAGAAATATTCCACATAGTGAAACCTACAGAGGTTTGTAGGATACGAGAGAGTAGATGATGACAGAAGATTACCATCTGTGCCTGTGTTTTCAGTGCAGGTAGTCAGACGAGCCCATGATCGACACAAACCCCGTAAAACCCGGAGTTCTGTAGCTGATGATCGCAGCATGTGTCAAATAAAGATACACCAGTCCAATCTCATTATAAAGACGTTTTTCGCACTGTTTTATCAGCTGGAAACGCATCAGGGTTTCATTGGTTTATTAATCAGTTCATTTGATAATTGTATTGTTTAATTGCATTGCTTTTATAGACCAGCCGTGGTGGTTATTGCACTTATATCATTGCTCTTTGTCATCACCTACGATCTGTTTCATACGGTACAGAAATTAGTAAGAGTCAGTTTAAACCCATCGGGAAATAAAATCTTTGGATCATTAATAACGTTAAATTTGTAAAAAGGAAGATCATTTTAAAGTATAACGTTCTGAAAAAAAATTATTTTATACTTTGTCAAATCGCCCAGCGCTAGTCCCGTGACCTCTCTTTGGCTCCATTATTGACTGCTGATTCACCATCACCACGTCCTCACACCAACCCAAGCTTGATCAGCGGTATTTAAATGAAATCAATACAAATCGTGAATTCACCATGACTGTTCAGGAAGGCTGACCTCTCTTCCTGCTTGCGCTCCCGCTTCCGCTACTCGCTCTTCAGTGCGTATTTTCAGCAAATCTGTTTTAAGTAAACGTGATTACTGTTCATGACTAAAAATCCAGCCGCGCAACAAAACATGCATGCTGTACCTGAGGGAAGACGTGTTCAATAGGGAAGTCTTCTTTCACTGTTGTAATGTTAAACAGAGAAAAAACTATCAAAAAATATCGCGCACACACTTCGGTCAAAAGTTTGGGATCAGAACGATTTTTAATGTTTTTTACAGGAGTTTCTTCTGCTCATCAAGGCTGCATTTATTTGATAAAAAATCAAAGAAAACTTCAAACTGCGAAATACAATTATCACTAAAAATATAGTTCCCTTTCAAGGGAACTTCGAACTGCGTCCTCTAGGGGTCGCTATGGAACACCTCGTCGTGACCCGTGTCTGAAGCACACAAATGAAAAACACCAACGAGTTGGCCGGCGACAGCCTCGATCACTACCGGGTGCCACTATAAACAGGCATCGAAAACACGCCATTTCTTCTTCGCCTGAAGCTTACGTCCAAGCATGAGTAGGGAGTGAGGATCGAGTGTCTCGTCCCCCTACCAGGGGAACCATATGGTTACATTCTGAACTCCGGAGACTTTCCCTTCAAGGAACTTCGAACCGCGTCCCTAGGCCGCTATGGGGGGAACAGTATACCCACGCCATGCAAGCTGAGGGGGGAGGTAGCCAGAATCATGGCGAACACTGGCACCAACTCTACCATTTCAATGGGAGTTGCCCGACGCGCTTAGATCGCTGTTCAGACACACTCCCACGGCCAAAGGCCTAAGCTACATACCCAACTTAATTGTTAGGGCCTCGCCCGTAACGGTAGAGCTTTCTGTAAAGGCTTGAATCAGAAAGATTCCTTTAAAGGATACCGCTAGAACCTAGCATTTTATACTAAGTTCAGCCTGTCACACAGGCTACAGCTTGCTCAAAGCTTGCTGGAAGGAGCTGTCTCAACAGACTCCAGTAGCAACACCCTGTTTAGATAGGTATCCGGAGGATACATGGGTGGAGTGGCCCCAAGATGAACGGGCTTTTACCAACTCAAGAAAGGGCACGGCAACCGCTACGGGCTCCCTCACCATATAGGATTTAGAAAGAACGCAGAGTACTAGCCGCGCTTAACTTACCACAGTGGATTTCAGAAAGTGTGCAAAGACTTCACGTGCACACTTACCATATCATGGATTTTCAAATACTGTTCTAGGGAAGGGCTCAATAATTTTGTTTGTAATTAAATGCTGTTCTTTTTAACTTTTATTCATCAAAGAATCCTGAAAAAAGCATCAGTTTCCAAAAAATAAAGCGTTGCTAACATTCTCCTAATAATAAATCAGCATAGAATGATTTCTGAAGGATCCTGTGACACTATATACTGGAGTAATGGCTGATGGAAATTCAGCTTGCATCACAGAAGAATTATAGCCTATTTTAAAGGATTTTTGCAACAGAAACCATTATTTTATTGTGTTATTACACGGAATACTTGATTCTCAGTCGCGGGTATTCCGAGTTATGTTGTCCTCGATAACAACTCGCCGAGCTGCGTTCAGCCCTGACAAAACGGTGCAAAACGTTTTTAAACGAAACGATGGCGCTGAACACTTCCTGTTCTGATGACGCAAGAGCTGCAACTATGGCAGCTGAGAAGGCAAATATTTTTGTTATTTTTGAAAAATTATTAATTATTGGTTTTATTTCTTGTTTAAAATGCTTCCCCAACTGCATTCCAAGTAACTCTGTTGCTGCCGGAGTTGGTCATCAGCATCTGCCAAATAAGGGGAAAGCACAAATAAACTTAAGTGCCTTGCCGGTTTCTGTTGCTCGGTGAAGTCGCGCAGGTAAAGACTCGTTGGTCTTCACATCAAGGAGGGCTGAACGCTGCCGCTGAAGCTTTCTGCGTCACACAGACATCAGATAAAAATCCACAGTCTAATGCAATAGTGAAAACAGCGGTGGTCGCCTTCTAATTAGCACAGCTAATAGCCTATAGCAGGGCGATCAAATCGAAAGTTTGCACTTTAATGCCGGAAGGGGCGCAATGCAATTACACAGGCTTCTTTTCTTAGCCGGTGGCAATTATTAAAATTACCAGTGCGCAATCAAAATACAAAATGCCAACGAAATGCAAAGTAGAAATAGGCAGGAATCGAAATATCTTCCAGCAGCACGAATATCCAAACAACAGATCTATAAACAAGTATTACGCGAAACACCACGCTGCAGCCATCAGTCTCTTCTTCTGCTGACTAATCGCTTTGTCCCGATTTAAAATGCATACCTCTAATGACCGAGAACAGCGCAGTCTTTTCAAACTCCTCCTTCTGCAGTGGACCACCCCGCTTCATGTTGAATTTGGACATGAAGGATTTTTTCTAAAACCCTATAATTTATCATTAGATTGAGTGTGTTAACCATTGTGGACAAAGTTTAACATTTCAAAATAACCACTAAAGGAATTATTTTTTTTTAATTTCGATTTGCGTTGTAACTTATTGAGTTTTGACACCACGTTTGATTTATAATTTAACCTGAAAAAGACATTTGTTAAATACACACTGGTGTTTGTGTGTTTGTTAAATACACTGCTGTCTAAAGAAAGCGGCAGTAATCCTTTTAAATAAAATCTGAATACGTGTTTTATTCAAAGGGTGCACGTTGTGTAGGCAACTATAAGGTTCACGCTATTCTTCTCCTACGACTTACATTTATGTATTTCGGGAGAAATGGGTGAATTTACCTGATGTTAAATCAAAGATCCAAAACAACAAAGATTTTACGTAAAAAAACACCCTAAAGTTTTATCATCATATCTCAAATGTGCGTGTGATTTAGAGAACGAACGATTGTACAAAAAAACAAATCCATACATCATATATGATGCTATTTCAATTTTTCCTGTCTCTTTGGAGTGTTACAGTTTGGTGAATAAAGAAGATCTGTAAAGTTGCAAAGACTAAAGTCTCAAATCCAAAGAGAGGCTCTTATCAAAGTTTACATCATTCACGCCTCCTAAAACAGCTCGCTCTAACACGCCCCCACATATCTACGGCCAGTATATGGAAAGATTTGTGCATAACGTGATGTTCACGCAAAGAAAGAAGGCGTACCTTTTGTTCTCAAGTAGTATCGTTGCCGCCGCCCATGTCGATAGATGCTGTGTTTCACTGTGATAGCGAAATTACTTTGTTTTTGCCTTCCAAAAGAAGACACGACTAGAAATCATGTTTATATCACGTTTATAATGGGTTTTATGTTTATGTGGACAAGGCATCACAGTATGATGAGGGGCGTAACATTTCCGTCACACGCTTGAAGCATTCAGCCAATCACAACGCGCTTGGATAGCTACACAATCACAGCACACCTTGCTTTTCAGAGAGGAGAGCTTTGTGCGTTTCAGAAGGCGCATAGAGGAGTAACAAAATGTACAGTATGTGGAAAATAATGTGCTTTTTAAACCTAAACCACATAAACACATTTTAATTACACCAAATACACCAAATAATGTTCTTTAGCAACGTCATATGACCCCTTAAACTCTTTAATTTTAGAAAAGTTGAGTTCTAAATTAGATCAATGAGCGTTCATATTATGAGCACTTGTCATTCATAAATAGACATGGCTGTATACCGGTTTACTGTTTTTATGATGTTTGGTATTTATCCTGGTGTCTCTGTCATATTTAACTGCTGCTTCTCTGCTGCTTTTTAGGTGAAAAATGTGGAAGACAATGATTAAAATCAATAGCCTGACTCACATCACCTCGTCTTCTCGCACATATGAGCCTCGCTCCTTTCCCTGAGGCTTGGACTTTCACGCATGTTTACAAATTCATTATTTTAACCCGTTACGCCTCCAGCATTTTTTTTTAATTTCTGTTTACATCTGTTTACACCCATTTATTTTTATTTGTGCAGCATGACATATATATATGATACATCTTTGTTTGAACATCTGACTACACTGATATAACTACATTCAGTAATAGAATAGCTGACTTTGTTTTGTGATATTTAAACTATTTTTGATATTTTTATTTAGCCACGCAGCCTTTCTCTGGATTTTATGACAGCTGTACTTTATGATTTTTAGTTGAACATTACAATATACAATGTTTTTTCAAAGCCTTAAAAACACTAAATTAAAAATTAAAATCACTAAATTAAAAATGAAAACAAATAATAGAAATCAGACTACATTTTTTAACTGATAAGAGGAATACATGAACTCATTTAAGCTTAGTAATTACGGTTGTATTACATTTGATGAGCTGAGAGCCTTTTCTCTGTGTGTGATTGTTGAGCTTATGTGTTTGTGAGAGCCTGCAGTCTTGAAAGTGTTTTAGTGAACTAAACGCTGGTCTGTTTATAATTTGACTCTTGAACTGTACTATTGAATCCTCTCTTTGTGGGAAGCTTTTCTTAATCATGTTTTCTCCTGTTTTTGGTTGATAGGGAGAGAGGTAAAAGCTATGCTACTATTTGTTTTTTTGTAAGGTAAGTAAGCTGGTTCCTCCCACATTTAGTCTTCTCTTTGCTGTTGTTTCAATGGTCCCTCCCTCAAAGTTTCTCTTCTTTTTAAATGAGTCAATAAATGATCAAATGCTTATCAGATTTGTGTGGTGTGCTTGTTGGCTGGGACAGGAAACCTGCAGGTTTGTTTTTTAGATACCAACTGTATCTAAAAGTTTTTTTTTTTTTTTTTTTTCAACCCCTAGACAGGAAGTAGCACTTCTTGATGACCGAGGTCTCTTATTTTGTGGTGTAGTGTGGCAGGAAATGTGATTCAGTAGACTCTGGGTCCCTAATGAAGAGCGGGGGTCGCACACCGATCTATAGCGGCGCCGCCAGCCGCGCCACATGTAGGACAACTCGGTATCGCACAATCGACGCCACATTAATATCTTCTATAAGCACGCTTGGAGCCCAATATCGAACTGCCCTGAGCAGCAAGATGAATGAGATTTGACTTTATTTATTATTATTATTATTTTACATATATTATTTAATTCATAATAGCTGAGTTTTGAACGTTAATTAATGAAAATAATATGTGTTATAATTTAGTCTAGATTATCATTAGCATTCTAGATTGCCATTCATCAATTGTTTTGTATTATTATAAACTTAACATTTCCAATGCTGTAGCCACTAATACCGATTTGTTCGCTCATCAAAACAAAGAACCCACATATTTTTTATAGGTATGCTTATTTCTTAACGTTTCTAAGGACTGTCACGAACATTTTACCCTCAGATCGAAAAATTGGGACATCTTACCTGAAAAACCGATGACAAACGCCATCTTCCTCCAATGCTTCTATGACTCTCATGTTGTCTTTGAAGAATCTATGGTTGGTTGCATATAATTCTGTGTATTTCCCCGCCGCTGACTAGCTTTTTGTCCTTGCGGTCCGCTAATTCCGCCATTTTAATGACCTGAAGTGACGGTTGAGACCTGGTAAATCCAGCAGGTGGCTGCCGACAACATTAAATGTAATCACGACAGGCAATACTGTTAAATGGGTTCGAGAGAAAAATAAAGATTAAAAAGGACTACGCTTATTACACATTTATTTATATATGTTAACATTTTATTCAAGCTGTACAATCCACGTAAGTAGTATTTTTGCAGCAGTGGTATCTTGGTATAATGTATGAACAACGGCTTCTGGTTCAAATATTATGTTATTTTAATACAAAACTATGCAGATGGCGCCTCCGCGGGCGCGCGGCAGGAATTTGAACAAGGTCCTGAGTCGTGAAGCTACGCCGCGGACAGACGCCGAATGGCCGCCGGTGTGTGTACACTCATAGAGAATAATGTGTTCAATTTAAAGACGTGGCGCGACGCGACGCGGCGCTGCGCTTCTCGTCCGGTGTGCGACCCCCTTAAGGGAATACCAGAATACCCAGGGCCCGGTTCCCCGATAACGCTCACTCTTAGCGCGGTAAGAAGACTCGAAAGATATATCTACCAAAGTTGTTTATGTTCCTAAGTGTGTTCGAAGTGGTCCCTTAGGAAGCTTCTTTACATCGCCGCCTCTTACGTCCGACGTTACAGCTGTCCCAAGAGAAGATGTTGAATTAGTTGGCATCGATTGCTCAGGAATCGATGCCCACTTCACGTAAGGTGCATTACGGCGCAAGAAGACAACACATTCTATGCAAATGAAACATTCCTCAAATTATTCCATAACATTTATTTAACATATTTGCTATCCGTAAAATATAGACTATTAATTAAATTATCATTGTCAGTAATATGTTCACATCGATATGCTGTGACGGTAGACTAACCGGGCATCCCTCGCTAATCATCCACCTCCTTATCCCGCTAGCCACTTGTGCCGCTTGACATGGGTCTAACGACTTCTAAAAAAATTATGTAATACACTTTTATATTAATGGTAAGGTACTTTACAACAGAATTCTGCATGGCGAAGGGCGCAGACAGTGTGGACGCGACCTCCACACCGGTAAGCACTGCTAGGCCGTAGCCCTCTCCCACGACCCCATGAAGCTCCCCCCAGCAAAAAAAAAACCTTGAAGCGCTGCAAGCAGCTGGACTTCAGGGCTTAAAGCAAAATTCCGCCAAGGTTAGCCTGGCAAAATCGCAGTCTGGAGAAGGTCCAGCAGCTCCATAATGAGTTGTCTTGGGAGGCGATTTTTTAAATATAGCACGCCAGGCAAAATGTCAAAAGGGCTTAAGTTTTGCTGAATAAAAAATTGACATGGAGTAAACAGTCTACGCCAGCGCCGTCTTTTGATTCAAAACAAGGACACGTTGAATCGCTGCCGTAGTTGGTCGCTTACTGGACACCACCATGCTTACCCATTTATAGATCTTAGCCATTTAGAGCCAAATTGTTTGCCAGATTTTAATTATTAAAAGTGATTGGCAATTTAAACGCTTTTAATGACATTACTTAAATAGCCTCGCTAATTACCACCATATTAGTTCTGATACCAAAATAAAGTCAACTTCATAAATAGTCTGTACAGAGGCGTGTCTACTGCAGGGCCAGGTGGCAACTGCCCCCCCTGAAATTTGGCTGGCTACCCCAGGTGACACCCCCCCCCAGATGTCTTATGATAGACTTGTTTTTTAGTAAATTTCTAACTGCATCTGGCAGTGGCGGATCTCTGGCATGTGTAGCTGCCTAGGGTCGCTTTTCTCCTCTTTTATACTTAATTTTAGGTTGTTTTATAGCGTGATATTTGACATATCTAGAGCGCATACGTTACGCGGATTCATGTAATGCGCGAAGCACGCACTCACTGCAAGTGGATTTTCACTCACACAAACTGATGTGTGCTTTTAAATATACATTGTTCTTTTTATGAATTGGATCTGCTTTTTGCTCAGTGATTACGTATATGCTCAAACGTTCTTGCATCACTGAAGACTAGAAGCGCCTTTTTTCTAATTCAGATGAGGAGTAGGCTTATCTCATTAAATGGAAGCAAGCCAGCAAGCTGATTATAGTCAGCCATAGTTATTTATTTTATTAATAGCGTTCTTATTTTTTAGTTATGTTTAACTTATAAATATGCATTTATTCAATTGTTTTATTATGCATTTGTATTTTTGTTGTTTTTGTATATAGCAATAAAGCGTGTATTAACCAGGTTCCAGAAATAATCACTGATGGTGCTTCTAAAATTAGTGAGGGTGCTCTAGTGTTAATGCCCATTTTCACATATTTTCTCCCGTCTATTGTTTTGTCATCATTGTGTCAATCACTGCTACTTCGAGAGTGAATCCCACATAAATATGCATATGTCCCCCCCCGCCAACCTCTTTGAGCCAGTGCCCCAGACTGGCCACCCCATTTAAAATGCTCTAGACACGCCCCCCCCTGGGCCTGTATCCATTGCGAACATATTTTATTATTAGTCTTAAATGTCCATAACATAAAATATCAACATTGTCACAGCACTGGAGGCCTTCATTGTCCTGCAGAAATACCTGTAGGCTTTGTAGTAACGTCTGCAAAAAACCTTGCTTAGTTATGTTTGTTTGTAAACTATTAGTCATGCTTTTAACAAGATTAACGTCTTTAATATGAATGATATGATATGAAAATGAATTAATAATTTTTATACATATAAGTTGCATATTTTAGTTTTTTGTTCAATTGTAAAGATTTGTTTTTATTTTCATTATTAAGAGGTTTGCACAAGAGTTAACTGTAAACCTATGCAAAACATGTAAAACTTTGCTCAGATTAATAATGTCTTGCTTTGGTCTACAACTGGAAGTGTTCCAATAACTCTGCTAAACTATAAATAATCACTAAAACTGAAACTAAAATGGTATAAAGATTAAATTAAAAATGTGTTCATAAAATAAAAACTAAACTAAAACTAACAAAACCATGAATTAAACTATTTAAACTATTTAAATTTGAAAACGATAAAAATAAAAATTCAAAACTATAATATCCTTGGTTGATCTCTGCGTGTGTCTCTGTTTCTTCGGGAAAGCTGACACGAGCTCTCTCTCTCTATCTCTCTCTCTCTCAGTTTAAAACCTGCAGCTTCTGCACCAAAACCCCTTCAGCTCTCTTCTGCGTTGATGGCACAAGTCCGGTAAGGTAAGGATGTAGAAATACACGTTTTTATCTGTCTTTTTATTTTTCAGAATAGTCCACCAGTTCGAAATGTTTCACTTTTCACATTGTACATTGTAAAAGAATTGTGATGTTGTGATGGTTTGTTTTCAGGTCTTTTGTAGGTTTCACGCTCGTCTGCTCTTTAAGCTGGCAATTCGACGATACGTGGAACAAAATCAGCTGTAAAGACGCGCCGCGTTCAGGGAAATGACGCCTCCGCTGCTTTTCATCGCCGCTCGTCTGCTGATTCGCCGCCTCCTCTATCGGTCACGAGCCGTCATGCTGTAGCGATTTCAGTGTCCTCAGCATGTGATAAGACACTAAACCCATTCGGTGAACCATAGCCAAATCAAATTCTGGTAAATAAATCCTCAATTTCTGCGTAACAAAAACCGTAAACAAGGTTCAGGCAATTAGGACTCACGGTTTTTTTGATCTCAAGCTACGCCTTAGTTTAAACTCGAATAACACATTTATCCACTCACCTAAAACACACGCTTGCACGGGGATGTGAACTTTGTGATGACCCAACAACCCTAAAACACAAGGAAAAGCAAAGTTAAGAACACGTGCAACACGGACTTGTCATCATTTAACCCTAAAATTACTTCACACATGTTCACAGGGGTTTCGCTCTAAATGATCGGAATGTACCCAGATAGACGTCCAGTTCAAAGCTGGCTCCATCGAATCTGAGAGGTTGAAGAAGTCAGAGCCGATATGATAGGCGGAGGAAGGAGGAGTACAAGGAAGGAGAACGTAACAATATCATTTTCAAAACGAATACAAAGGTCGACGAAGCTCTTGTTGGTCGACAAGCGACAAAAGAGTTCAAACCTAATCTGAGCAGATTCTCTGTGGCCCCCAGAATGAGGTGGAAAGTTCAAAAGAACAGCAAAAGAAGAGTGGAAGAGGATCGCAAGACTATTACGTCAGGGTGGAAGAACTGGCCTGTAGAGACAGAAACCTGCTGCCTATCAAAGCTGAATCCACCACAACAGAAGAGTTTTTTTCCAGTTGCCTGTCTGTGACCTACAGTTTTTTATGATTGCTTACACACTAAAATAAAAAAATAACGCACAGCTAGTGAAACCCTACACTCAAAGAGGAGAACATCAGCCACAGATGATGCACACCTATAAGCAAGGTATTCCCCAGCCTCACACTTTTTTGCAAACACTACACACACTTCTCTACATTATTAGGACACAGAAATCTACTTGTCACGATCTTTGCCATTTCAAGACACTGCTTTTCCAAAATACTTCACATATGAAAACAATATGATCAAACACATCCATCTGGTGTGCACACACTTAGGTGCTGAACTGTAAAACTCAAACTAGTTCAAGGTGTAAGCACTCTAAAAAGTTAACAGGGGTGAATTTTTGTGAAAAGCAGTGGTGCAGGAAGAGGAATCGGGGAGAAACACACTTGGACCAGAGGAGCTCTTTTGAATGTCCCGGGTCAACGTGGTGGTAACATCACAATCTATGCTGCAATCACGCAGAATGGTGTCCTCCACTGGCACGCCAAAATAGCTCCTTACAACACCGACCACATAATGCTTTCAGACAGACTAAGCAGTGGACAGACAAGGTGCCTGGTTCCATTATTCCAGAACCTCCCACAACACTCTCCCTTCCTTCCCCTTTCCCCTTCTGCTGGAAGTGGACGGTTTTATGACCCCTGACCCTATCTGTAGGTGATACCCCTCATTCCAAGCAATGGAGGAGCCTGTGACCTAACAGATACAGTTTCTGGTGTGAGGAGGAGTCCTCCAATTGAACGAAGTATTCGTTCCTCTCTCTGTTTTGCAAGGGAGGAACATTGACTGTGGGATATGGATGAAGTGGCCGGGTACCCAGCCATAGAAGAGATGATGCTGGAGGGTAGTTGTTGGTGACTCATCTCCACAAAAAGGTTATGTACTACTATATTAGAGTTGGAATACCATTCTGATGATTTTAGTGCAAAATGTCAGCCTAATTGTACGTAGAGTGTAATGAAGATTTTACAATGTGCTGGGAAATAAATATTGTCATGAATGTGCAGTACTTGTCTTTAAGTGTTTAAGATTGTGCCAAGCAGTGTCTAAGTGTTTCAAACTGAATTTAACTGTATGAACCGTGTGGCATATGGTACCAAAATTGGGTTTTGTTGAGAAATTGTAAAGTTTGTTGAATGAAGTGCTGCGTTTTTTTTTCAAAAGATCTGAGATGTTCTGATACTTGTGTTTGTGGGATGTGCATAATTGTGTATAGTGTTTTTGACAAAATGAGCCTTGTTTTAAAAATTGTGCCCAAGCAATCGGAAAAAACTGTAAAGAACCTCTCTCTCTAATTATCATCATCACAGCTTCCTTGATCGCCTCCTTCACCAGCGTCCCGAAAGTAGTGGTGTGTGTGTGTGTCTTGTGGTGAGTCAGCTGTCTCCTCTCTAATTATCATCATCACTGCTTCCCTTGATCGCCTCCTTCACCAGCGTCCCGACATTAGTGGTGTGTGTTTGTGTGTGTTGTGGCGAGTCAGCTGTCTCCTCTCTAATTATCATCATCACTGCGTCCCTTTATCGCCTCCTTCACCAGCGTCCCGAAAGTAGTGGTGTGTGTGTGTGTGTGTGTGTGTGTGTGTGTCTTGTGGTGAGTCAGCTGTCTCCTCTCTAATTATCATCATCACTGCGTCCCTCGATCGCCTCCTTCACCAGCGTCCCGACATTAGTGGGGTGTGTGTGTTTGTGCTCTTGTGGTGAGTCAGCTGTCTCCTCTCTAATCATCATCATCACTGCGTCCCTTGATCGCCTCCTTCACCAGTGTCCCGACATAGTGGTGGTGTTTGGGTGTGTGTGTGTGTGTGTCGTGTGGCGAGTCAGCTGTCTCCTCTCTAATTATCATCATCAACTGCGTCCCTTTATCGCCCTCCTTCACCAGCGTCCCGACATTAGTGGTGTGTGTGTTTGTGTGTGTTGTGGCGAGTCAGCTGTCTCCTCTCTAATTATCATCATCACTGCGTCACTTGATCGCCTCCTTCACCAGCGTCCCGACATTAGTGGTGTGTGTGTGTGGTGTGTCTTGTGGTGAGTCAGCTGTACTCCTCTCTAATTATCATCATCACTGCGTCCCTCGATCGCCTCCTTCACCAGCGTCCCGAATGTAGTGGTGTTGTGTGTGTGTGTGTGTGTGTGTGTCTTGTGGCGAGTCAGCTGTCTCCTCTCTAATTAGCATCATCACTGCTTCCCCTCGATCGCCTCCTTCACCAGCGTCCCGACATTAGTGGTGTGTGTGTGTGTGTGTCTTGTGGCGAGTCAGCTGTCTCCTCTCTAATCATCATCATCACTGCGTCCCTTGATCGCCTCCTTCACCAGCGTCCCGACATTAGTGGTGTGTGTGTGTGTGTGTCTTGTGGTGAGTCAGCTGTCTCCTCTCTAATTATCATCATCACTGCGTCCCTTGATCGCCTCCTTCACCAGCGTCCCGACATTAGTGGTGTGTGTGTGTGTGTGTCTTGTGGCGAGTCAACTGTCTCCTCTCTAATCATCATCATCACTGCTTCCCTTGATCGCCTCCTTCACCAAGCGTCCCGACATTAGTGGTGTGTGTGTGTGTGTGTGTGTGGTGGTCTGGCGAGTCAGCTGTCTCCTCTCTAATTATCATCATCATCACTGCGTCCTTGATCGCCTCCTTTCACCAGTGTCACCGACATTAGTGGTGTGTGTGTGTGTGTGTTTGTGGCGAGTCAGCTGTCTCCTCTCTAATTATCATCATCACTGCGTCCCTTGATCGCCTCCTTCGCCAGCGTCCCGACATTAGTGGTGTGTGTTTGTGTGTGTTGTGGCGAGTCAGCTGTCTCCTCTCTAATTATCATCATCACTGCGTCCCTTGATCGCCTCCCTCACCAGCGTCCCGACATTAGTTGTGTGTGTGTGTGTGTGTCTTGTGGCGAGTCAGCTGTCTCCTCTCTAATTATCATCATCACTGCTTCCCTTGATCGCCTCCTTCACCAGCGTCCCGACATTAGTGGTGTGTGTGTGTGTGTGTGTGTGTGTCTTGTGGCGAGTCAGCTGTCTCCTCTCTAATTATCATCATCACTGCGTCCCTTGATCGCCTCCTTCAGCAGCGTCCCGACATTAGTGGTGTGTGTGTGTGTGTGTGTGTCTTGTGGCGAGTCAGCTGTCTCCTCTCTAATTATCATCATCACTGCTTCCCTTGATCGCCTCCTTCCCCAGCGTCCCGACATTAGTGGTGTGTGTGTGTGTCTTGTGGCGAGTCAGCTGTCTCCTCTCTAATCATCATCATCACTGCGTCCCTTGATCGCCTCCTTCACCAGCGTCCCGACATTAGTGGTGTGTGTGTGTGTGTCTTGTGGCGAGTCAGCTGTCTCCTCTCTAATTATCATCATCACTGCGTCCCTTGATCGCCTCCTTCACCAGCGTCCCGAAAGTAGTGGTGTGTGTGTCTGTGTGTCTTGTGGCGAGTCAGCTGTCTCCTCTCTAATTATCATCATCACTGCGTCCCTTGATCGCCTCCTTCAGCAGCGTCCCGACATTAGTGGTGTGTGTGTGTGTCTTGTGGCGAGTCAGCTGTCTCCTCTCTAATTATCATCATCACTGCGTCCCTTGATCGCCTCCTTCACCAGCGTCCCGACATTAGTGGTGTGTGTGTGTGTCTTGTGGTGAGTCAGCTGTCTCCTCTCTAATTATCATCATCACTGCGTCCCTTGATCGCCTCCTTCACCAGTGTCCCGACATTAGTGGTGTGTGTTTGTGTGTCTTGTGGCGAGTCAGCTGTCTCCTCTCTAATTATCATCATCACTGCGTCCCTTGATCGCCTCCTTCACCAGCGTCCCGACATTAGTGGTGTGTGTGTGTGTCTTGTGGCGAGTCAGCTGTCTCCTCTCTAATTATCATCATCACTGCTTCCCTTGATCGCCTTCTTCACCAGCGTCCCGACATTAGTGGTGTGTGTGTGTGTGTGTGTGTCTTGTGGCGAGTCAGCTGTCTCCTCTCTAATAATCATCATCACTGCGTCCCTTGATCGCCTCCTTCGCCAGCGTCCCGACATTAGTGGTGAGTGTGTGTGTGTGTCTTGTGGCGAGTCAGCTGTCTCCTCTCTAATTATCATCATCACTGGCGTCCCTTGATCGCCTCCTTCACCAGCGTCCCGACATTAGTGGTGTGTGTGTGTGTGTCTTGTGGCGAGTCAGCTGTCTCCTCTCTAATCATCATCATCACTGCGTCCCTTGATCGCCTCCCTCGCCAGCGTCCCGACATTAGTGGTGTGTGTGTGTGTGTGTGTCTTGTGGTGAGTCAGCTGTCTCCTCTCTAATCATCATCATCACTGCGTCCCTTGATCGCCTCCTTCACCAGCGTCCCGACATTAGTGGTGTGTGTGTGTGTGTGTGTGTGTGTGTGTGTGTCTTGTTGTGAGTCAGCTGTCTCCTCTCTAATTATCATCATCACTGCTTCCCTTGATCGCCTCCTTCACCAGCGTCCCGAAAGTAGTGGTGTGTGTGTGTGTGTGTGTCTTGTGGTGAGTCAGCTGTCTCCTCTCTAATTATCATCATCACTGCTTCCCTTGATCGCCTCCTTCACCAGCGTCCCGACATTAGTGGTGTGTGTGTCTTGTGTGTGTGTGTCTTGTGGCGAGTCAGCTGTCTCCTCTCTAATTATCATCATCACTGCGTCCCTTTATCGCCTCCTTCACCAGCGTCCCGAAAGTAGTGGTGTGTGTGTGTGTGTGTGTGTGTGTGTCTTGTGGCGAGTCAGCTGTCTCCTCTCTAATTATCATCATCACTGCTTCCCTTGATCGCCTCCTTCACCAGCGTCCCGAAAGTAGTGGTGTGTGTGTGTGTGTGTGTGTGTGTGTGTGTGTCTTGTGGCGAGTCAGCTGCCTCCTCTCTAATTATCATCATCACTGCTTCCCTTTATCGCCTCCTTCACCAGCGTCCCGACATTAGTTGTGTGTGTGTGTGTCTTGTGGCGAGTCAGCTGTCTCCTCTCTAACTATCATCATCACTGCGTCCCTTGATCGCCTCCTTCGCCAGCGTCCCGACATTAGTGGTGTGTGTGTGTGTGTGTGTCTTGTGGCGAGTCAGCTGTCTCCTCTCTAATTATCATCATCACTGCGTCCCTTGATCGCCTCCTTCACCAGCGTCCCGACATTAGTGGTGTGTGTGTGTGTGTGTGTGTGTCTTGTGGCGAGTCAGCTGCCTCCTCTCTAATTATCATCATCACTGCGTCCCTCGATCGCCTCCTTCACCAGCGTCCCGACATTAGTGGTGTGTGTTTGTGTGTGTGTGTGTGTGTCTTGTGGCGAGTCAGCTGTCTCCTCTCTAATTATCATCATCACTGCTTCCCTTGATCGCCTCCTTCGCCAGCGTCCCGACATTAGTGGTGTGTGTGTGTGTGTGTCTTGTGGCGAGTCAGCTGTCTCCTCTCTAATTATCATCATCACTGCGTCCCTTGATCGCCTCCTTCACCAGCGTCCCGACATTAGTGGTGTGTGTGTGTGTTGTGGCGAGTCAGCTGTCTCCTCTCTAATTATCATCATCACTGCGTCCCTTGATCGCCTCCTTCGCCAGCGTCCCGACATTAGTGGTGTATGTGTGTGTGTGTGTGTCTTGTGGCGAGTCAGCTGTCTCCTCTCTAATTATCATCATCACTGCGTCCCTTGATCGCCTCCTTCACCAGCGTCCCGACATTAGTGGTGTGTGTGTGTGTGTGTGTGTGTGTGTCTTGTGGCGAGTCAGCTGTCTCCTCTCTAATTATCATCATCACTGCGTCCCTCGATCGCCTCCTTCAGCAGCGTCCCGACATTAGTGGCATCAGTGTGTGTGTGTGTTGTGTAAATTCAGCAATCACCACTATAATTATCATCATCACTGTGTGTGTGCATTAGTGGTGTGTGTGTGTGTGTGTGTGTGTGTGTGTCTTGTGGCGAGTCAGCTGTCTCCTCTCTAATCATCATCATCACTGCGTCCCTTGATCGCCTCCTTCACCAGCGTCCCGACATTAGTGGTGTGTGTGTGTGTGTGTGTGTGTGTCTTGTGGCGAGTCAGCTGTCTCCTCTCTAATTATCATCATCACTGCGTCCCTTTATCGCCTCCTTCACCAGTGTCCCGACATTAGTGGTGTGTGTGTGTGTGTCTTGTGGTGAGTCAGCTGTCTCCTCTCTAATCATCATCATCACTGCGTCCCTTGATCGCCTCCTTCACCAGCCTTTGTGGGGTGCACTCTGCTGTGTCCTTGTAAACAGTGCAGATGAGGACACGTTTGCGGTCTGATCGGGGGATGGGGGGGTCCCCCTAAAAATCCGGGGACAGTCATAACTGAAAAGGCAGAGCATCAGTGGTTAAAGGGGAATCCCCGTCACACACCTCCCACCAGTTGATCTAAAGAAAAAAAGCAAAGTCCTTAGAGAGAGACCCTAAAAAATGCTAAATAAATAAATAAAATAACACACCGGGATACACTTCTACTCTTTATGAGAAGTGCCATGGGATTTTTAGTGACCACAGTGAGTCGTGACCCCTGTTTTATCGTCTCACCCCGTCACTATACTGGGTCTTTAAGACCCACACAGAGCCCAGGGTGAGCGCCCCCTGCTGGTCTCACTAACACTCCTCTTCCAGCAGCAGCCTAGTTTGAACCCTGCTTAGCTTCAGTGGGTGACCAGTCTTGGGCTGCAGGGTGATATGGCTGCTGATATAATTGTCATTATGTCATTTTGCTTCATGCATTTCTCCACACCTATTTAAATGGAGCGTTCTGATGAGGGCGTCAAAACAGGACAGAAAATACCATATTACTTCTGAATGATGATTTTTTTTAATGTAATAATCTTGATAACATTGTAAGTGGACCTAAGAGAACAGTACAAAATAAAAAACAAAGGCGTCTGATGACTGCATCAAACTCTGTTCATCCGAATGTGACAGTATAGCGCCCTCTGCTGCCTGAATAATCAAACACCTGAACACTAGTGACATTTTAAAAGGCTGCTATTATAAAAGTGATAAAGAACTAATAATTTGTGATAAATCAGTTAAAGGGGATGTTATGCAGTAAGCTGTTGTGTTTTTGTAAACACTGAATGTCACTGAATGTTCACCCAAAAACGACTCCTGCAAACAAAGCTCAGTTCAGTTTATGAAACCTAGTGGGCAAGCAGAACTTTTCCATATCCTCGGATGTATCCTCACAACAATCAATGTTCATCTCTAATAAACGCTAGTTCCAACGTATAGGACAAAAGTCCTGACCTGCATATGTGACGGGCAATGTTTAGTGTTACACATCAGTAAACATAGCACTTATTGTCGGTCCGATGCTTGTGATGGTTGGTCCCGGCCCGCGCCCGGTGTTCATGATGGTTGGTCCGGGCCTGTGTCCAATGCTTGTGATGGTCAGTCAGGACCATTGCTATGCTGATGACACACAGCTCTATCTTTCATTTCAACCAGATGATCCAACGGTAGCTGCACAGATCTCAGGCTGCCTGTCGGACATCTCAGCATGGATAAAAGAACATCACCTACAGCTCAACCTGGCAAAGACTGAGCTTCTTGTCCTCCCTGCCACTGCTACTCTACTACATAATTTCTCCATCCAGCTAGATTTTTCTACAATAACCCCATCAACTTCGATCAGAAATATTGGTGTAATCTTTGATGACAAGCTGACATTCAAAGACCACATTGTAAAGACTGCTCGATCTTGCAGGTTTGAATTGCAACATCAGAAAGATTAGGCCCTTTCTAACGAAGCATTCAGCACAACTTCTTGTCCAGGCCCTTGTCATTTCTAGGCTGAACTACTACAATGCTCTTCTGGCTGGACTTTCATCAAACACAATCAAACCTCTCCAAATGATTCAGAATGCAGTGGCATGAGGTCTTCTACATACTCAAAAGAGCCCATGTTACACCTCTCTTTATCTCCTTGCACTGGCTACCGATTGTGGCTCACATCAAGTTCAAGACATTAATGCTTGCATATAGAACAGCCACAGACTCAGCACCCGGCTACTTCCACTGAACTCTCTGCCTGTCCTGATATGCCCAAAGTGGCCGTTTATGACTGGTTTGTCTGCTCTGAACTGTGTGTCCATCCCATCAGGACCATGGAGGTTGTGCTGAAACTATCTGTCTGTCCTGTCTCGACCATGGAGGTCGTTCCCTTACCTCTGGCGCTCCCGGAGCTGGGAGTGGCCAACTGGTGTGTGTGTGTGTGTGTGTGTGTGTGTGTGTGTGGGCAGCTCACACCATCCCTGAACCCATAGACTGCTCAGAACCCCCCCAGCCTCCCTCTCCCTCCACCTCTACATCAGTCCTCACCCCCGCCTCCGCTGTCTCCTGTCAGCCCCTCTGCTCACCCTCAGTCTCCATCGGCACCTTGCATGCAGTGCACGCAACTGCAGGAACTGTAGCTTGAACGTTTATTTGCTAATCAGACAGGAAGAGGTTTTAAGCTTCCTATCATCACTGACTCCACACACACACACACACACACATTTCTTCTTCATTCACATGTCTTCCTGCTCTCATGGCAGCACCAAGGAAATATGCATACATGATGAAACCTACAGGTATTACATTTCTTTATAAATGGTCTTTATGTAAAATGAAATGTACATATCAGCCCTAAAACGTCAGTTTATTTTAATCATCAGTGTCTTTAACAACTCTATGAGTTGTTTCACTTTCATTTTGTCACAGAACCTTATGAGAAACTTATCTGTGTAAAAGGCTGTGTGTTTTATATTATTGCCCGCCCCATGTACCAAAGTGATCATTTTTAAGTTTGACATTCTATAATATATCGATAATAAATCATACTGATTAGTCTTGACTGGCAGCACTGTATTGCATGTAGAAATATATTGGCTAGATGAAGTACAAATACCAGAAGGGCGTAAGTGACATTTTGGGTCAAATGAGATATGTATGTGTATACAGTATAAATCAAATGAAAGCCCTTGAGCTCGTTCTACTACCAAAAGGACAATTCTTAATATTGAATTCTTAATAATTTTGGAGTTATTCATTTGAAACCAAAAGACTGAACACTGAATGTACTAAACCAGTTGGTGCTAAAAAGGGTGTAACTGCACCCACATCCCTTTGGCACTGAGAAATGTATTGTGGTAAAGCCTGTGGATAACACTTGAGTCAAAATGGCTGACACCACATGTGAGCCAGGTAGGTCACCCATGAGAAGAAAACTGATTTTTTTTACTGCTGAAGATGTATTATTAATCTTATTTTGTGACAAAGATAAAGATAATACAACATTGGTGCCAAAAAGTTGCAAGTGATTTTTTTTTAAATAAAAATAATAAGTTAATTTTTTTCTGAATAAATGTTAAAATAGTGTTCAGTAAGTATCCTGTCATCCATGTGTGTGCACATTTTTATTATAAAAGATTGAAATCAGTACACAAAATCAGATCAAAGTATGCTATGGTTCTCACCCCTCGATATACACTTTATATATTAATAATATCTAAACTTACATGTTTATGTTTGAAAATAACCATCAAGCATTAGCATTCACTTCAGAAACAGAAGGGCCTTAGACCTCGGGTGCTTCAGGAAACACATCTGACTCAATCAACAACTTTGACTCAACATGGTTTTATTGATGAGTCAAAGAGCTGCTGTTGAAAATCCCTCTCATTGGCCTCTTTAAGACATAGTCTAATGTCTTTCAAGACTTCTTCTTGTGGACCTCCTTCCCTGATCTCTTAACACCCCTGGAAGCAATTCATTCTGTAGCAAAGTCCTCCCATATGTTTTGTTTTTCCTTATTTGTATGGTGTCCTTTAAATCAGCTGAAAATGACATCACCTGGTCCGGAAGAAGTTTGTAACCTCGCGTGTAGAGAGCGCTCTTCAGAGCTAAGATCCATCACTATCTGGAAACGCAGCCCTGATCAGTTTCATCTGTAAACAGACTGCTGTTGTTTAGTCTGTGTAACTCAGTTAAGTATTAAACTGCTAGCAAATGTTTGCTTCATAATTCATAAAGTTGCAATAATAAGCCTCTTAAACTTCTTTCAGTCCTTCAAATAATTAAGTTCGATCTGTTTTATGTAAATCAGAGATTGTGTGTTTGTTCAGTGGGAATTAAACCTGTGAACAGAAAGAGCTTCGTGATCTACGAGTTGAGATTCGCTGTTAAACCTGCTGCAGTTAAACAGAAAACTGAAGCACAAACTACAGGCAGAACAGTGACGGAGCTTCACACAGTCTGGATAAATGAACAGAGACTGTGTTACTGTTTGACAAGCACTCAAATCTCTTACAGGACCATGAGGAGACAGACGTCAGGAGTCAGAGAAGATCATCAGCTGAAGACAGATGAAAGAGACGGAGGAGGAAACAGAAAAACATGTCACTCGCTGATACCAGAGGTGAGAATCACTGAAAGCTTAAGATGAGTCTTTAAGAATATTTTAATTCTGTTTATAGACTTAACTTTCTTAAAGCACTTTCATTTACATGCAGAATATATATTAAGGGTAGACAGAAATACTTGATTATACATAACTTCTGAGGAAAATACATTTATTCAGATTTCTGCTGGTTTGTGTTAAATATAATGTAAGACTATTATTTCATACAGTGATTGCTGCCCACAATCCTCATCGCAGAAGACGGAGCAAAGACCTGCCTCTTTACAGTGAGTACATTAATACATGAAGTGATGGAGAGTGTGTGGAAACTATAGTGATAAATGCAAACTTCTGATCATTTCAGTCTGTGATGTTGAGTTAATTAAGAGCTTGACATCATTAGATGTAGCTCTGAAAGTCTGATTTGACTGTTTGCAGTGAGGATTGTTCTTCTGGGTTCGAGCGTGTCAGAAAACAGTCAGGTGGGGAACTTCATCTTAGGACGAGCAGCGTTTGACAGTGAAGCTCCTCCAGATGTTGTAGAGAGAGTCGGAGGAAGACTGAAGGACAGACACCTGATCATCATCAACAGTCCTCAGCTGCTCCAGAGGAACATCTCAGATCATCAGATCACACACACAGTGAGAGAGTGTGTGTTTCTGTCTGATCCAGGACCTCATGTGATCGTGCTGCTCCTCAGACATGAGCCGTGTTCAGCAGAAGATCAGGAGCGTGTGGAGAAGGTGCTGCACTCTTTCTCTGAGCAGGTTTATCAACACACCATGGTGCTCAGCTCACAAGAGCCCACAGAAACCAGTGACATCCTACAGAACATCATTCAGAAATGTGCAAACAGACACTTCAGTCTTCAGAGGAGCAGCTCTCCTGATGATCTCCTGCAGATGTTTGAGGAGATTGTGAAAATGAATGATCACCTGGAGTGTGCTGAAGCTGCACAGTGTTTCACAGTGAAACAACAGATCACAGAGAGACGTGAGTGTGATGATATTTGAAGTTTCTAGTGATAAATGAACATGTTTTAATCTTCTTCTTCTGTCAGTTTCAGAGGCTGTGAAGCTGAATCTGGTCGTGTGCGGCAGTGACGGGATGTTAAAATCCTCTGTATCAGAGCAGATCCTGCAGCAGACAGACAGAAGATCAGACGTGGAGCTTCATGATCGTCTGATCAGTCTGGTGGAGCTTCCAGCTCCGGCTCGTCTCTCAGAGGAGGAAGTGATGCGTCAGACTCTCAGCTGTGTGTCTCTCTGTCATCCTGGAGTTCATGCTTTCCTCCTCATTATTCCTGATGCTCCACTCAATCATGAAGACAAAGCAGAAACAGAGAAGATCCAGAGGATCTTCAGCTCCAGAATCAACAAACACATCATGATCCTCATAAAGCAGGACTCAGAAGAACTCAGTGAAGAAACACAGTCTGTCATCGAGAGGTTCGGAGGACGACATTAGTTCTTTGGTCCAAAAACACAAGTGTCCACATTGATGGAGAACATCGAGCAGATACTGGAAGGAAACAGAGGAGAGTTTTACTCCACAGAGACATTTCTGGAGGCTCAGATGAAAACACTGATGAAATATGATGAGATAAAGAAGAAAATCAACTCAATAGACACATATTTACTGTCACAAGGTAATGAGCAGAAAATCAGTCTGAGCATGAAAAAAAAAGATTTGACTGATTTTTTCTAATTTCTACAATAGAGTTGGATTCTATATTACATTTGTATTTTACACAAAAGAACTGCCAAAGACAACATTCATAATCATAAAAATTCAAAATTCCATTGAAATATTCAAATGTCCAATATTTTGAAAAATAAGGTCAAAGGTCAAGCTTCAGTGTTCCACAAGAAATGAAGATTATTACATTAGTCAAACTGATTATTTTTTGGCCAATCACTGAACTAATACAATCCTCTGGAGCAGTGAACCTGAGAGTTCTGCTGTAATTTTAACAATCTGAATCATTTGAGTTTGAAATAAATATATGAAATATGCTACAAAATAATTTAGTTTAAAAAAATTTAAATATCACAGTTCCTGATCCATATTAAACACGCAGCTCATAGTGAATCACATTAGTTGTACTGCATATTTTCTCTCAAATATTTCCACTAAAATGCTAACTGTGCAGATAAAGTGAATCTGACAGACAGCAAATGCCTGATGAAAATTTAGAAAAGCACACAGAAGATGATCTGAGGATTGTGCTGCTGGGAAAAACTGGAGTTGGGAAAAGTGCAACTGCAAACACAATGTTAGGTTTTACAGCAGAAGAATCTTTTGAATCAGAGACTAAAGAGAGTCAGAGAGGAACATCTGCAATCAACAGTCGAGGTGTTACTGTGATCGACACTCCAGGACTGTTTGATACTGAACTCAGTAATGAGGAGATCCAGAGAGAAATCAGACACTGCATCTCCATGATCCTGCCGGGACCGCGTGTGCTTCTCTTACTGGTTTCACTGAGACTGAGACGATTCACTAAAGAAGAATCAGAATCAGTGAAGATCATCCAAGAGACACTCAGTGAAAACTCATTAAAGTTCACGATGGTGCTCTTCACCAGAGGAGATTTCCTGAAGAAGAAGACCATCAAACAGTGTTTGGGAAAACCTGGATCTCCTCTGATGAAGCTGACTGAAGCAGTGTTCAATAATAATCAGACTGAAGACCGAGTACAGGTGACTGATCTACTACAGAAGATAGACAACATGGTGAAAGCAAACGGAGGGAGTTTCTACTCATGTAAGATGTTCAGACAGATGGAAAGAGAAAGACAAGAACAACAGAAGAACATACTGATGGAGACAGAGAAAGAGATGAAGAAACTGGAAGAAGAGAAAGAGAATGAAAATGATGATGAGGAAGAACTAAAGAATCATGATAAAGAGAGAAAGAGTAGAGAGTTTTATTATAGTTCTCCCTCTTTAAAGAGTAATTTAAGAGAGAGAAGAGAGTGAGGAAATGATGCATGAGAACATGAAGAGAGAACAAGAGGAATGGGAGAAATAGACACTAGAGGAACTATATTGAGAGAAAGGAGTGAGAGAGAAAAACTCATTTGTGAAGAACAGATTCAGAGACTGAATAGTGAAATGGAGGGATTAATCAGAGAGAAAGAGAGAGACGAGAACAACTAGAGGATTCAGAGAAGAGACAACAGAAGATCAACAGAAGACTCTTGAAAAGAAACTGAAACTCCTTGAAGAACAGAATGAAGAAGAACTGAAGAGAAGACGAGTGCAGTGGAGAGAGGTATATAGGAGAGAGGAAGAGGAGATGAAGATGACGAAGATCTGCTCTGAAACTGATCCGTCACTGCAGGTGAGAAACATGAAGAGAAGATATTAATTTATGCCATTTTAACCCTTTAAACACCTCAACTCCGCCATCTCTAGTTCACAGTTTGCCTAATTATTCATTGATATCTGAATACATATATTCATACATTACACCTTTAAGAGCAAATAATGTATAGAAGTTTATGGTGCAGTTCTTAGTTATGTGGCAACCGCTACAGATTGTCCAGTCAGAACAATAAATCACTCTGTCCATGTCCACAATAAACTCCTTTACTGCTCCCTTTTGAATCATACATCAGTATGAGTGTGGATCTATAAATGAAGAAATTAACAGAACAGCTACTTATGATGATTGAGCTAAAAGAAGATGCTTTGAATATTATTATATACATTATACACCAAAGCATTTTCTCATTTAGCATTTAGGCATTGCTTATATGCATGTATCATTAAGATCACATAATGTTTGTTTGTCATGTTTTACAGTATTTTAAGTGGTTTTCGGTCCAAGCCTGATGTAGAGCAGTTCTGCCGGGATGAGAGGTCCCTGCTGGAGTTTCACCAGTAAAGGAAATTACTCATTACAATTCATGCAGTGGTGATCATAAATACGTTCTAAATCTTCAGGTGCTCTCACAAGAACCAGACTGAAAAAAAATTATGTGCATCACTGGCTATTTCGCACCATATTTCTCTTCTCGGGTAAAGTGACCTTGTTCCCTCATACAGTAAGATAGCGGCAGAAGAGGGAGAGACTCGAGCACAGAACACAGAATGATGGTTGCCCTTACAGTTTGTGTGAATGTTAATAATCGAAGTGAAATATATTGAGTTTCCCAAGAAGCCCCAAAGAAGCATGTGTTCTTATTCTTATTTACAAACCCAAGAAAATAACTTGAGTTTGATTTACACAGCACTAAAATCACCCCTGTTAGATACCTATGGGGTCAAAAAAATGCACTCCATGCCATGGACACCAGCAGAGAGGTCAGAGAGGAGGGCATGGGCCCTAACAGAGAGGTCAGAGAAGAGAGCATGGGCCCTAACAGAGAGGACAGAGAAGAGAGCATGGGCCCTAACAGAGAGGACAGAGAAGAGGGCATGGGCTCTAACAGAGAGATCAGAGAGGAGGGCATGGGCTCTAACAGAGAGGACAGAGAAGAGAGCATGGGCCCTAACAGAGAGGACAGAGAAGAGGGCATGGGCTCTAACAGAGAGGACAGAGAAGAGGGCATGGGCTCTAACAGAGAGGACAGAGAAGAGGGCATGGGCCCTAACAGAGAGGACAGAGAAGAGGGCATGGGCCCTAACAGAGAGGACAGAGAAGAGGGCATGGGCTCTAACAGAGAGATCAGAGAGGAGGGCATGGGCTCTAACAGAGAAGACAGAGAAGAGAGCATGGGCCCTAACAGAGAGGACAGAGAAGAGGGCATGGGCTCTAACAGAGAGGTCAGAGAGGAGGGCATGGGCTCTAACAGAGAGGACAGAGAAGAGAGCATGGGCCCTAACAGAGAGGACAGAGAAGAGAGCATGGGCCCTAACAGAGAGGAAAGAGAAGAGGGCATGGGCTCTAACGGAGAGGTCAGAGAGGAGGGCATGGGCTCTAACAGAGAGGTCATAGATGTGAGGAGGAGGGCAAGGGCCCTAACAGAGAGGACAGAGATGTGAAAGAGGAGGGCATGGGCCCTAACAGAGAGGTCAGTGATGTGAGAGAGGTGGACATGGGCCCCAACAGAGAGGTCAGAGATGTCAGAGAGGTGGGCATGGGCCCTAACAAAGAGGTCAGTGATGTGAGAGAGGTGGGCATGGGCCCCAACAGAGAGGTCAGAGATGTGAGAGAGGAAGGCAAGGGCCCTAACAGAGAGGTCAGAGAGGAGGGCATGGGCCCTAACAGAGAGGTAAGAGATGTGAGAGAGGTGGGCATGGGCCCTAACAGAGAGGACAGAGATTTGAGATAGGAGGGCAAGGGCCCTAACAAAGAGGTAAGTGATGTGAGAGAGGTGGGCATGGGCCCCAACAGAGAGGTCAGAGAGGTGAGAGAGGTGGGCATGGGCCCTAACAGAGAGGTCAGAGAGGTGAGAGAGGTGGGCATGGGCCCTTACAAAGAGGTCAGAGAGGTGAGAGTGGTGGGCATGGGCCCCAACAGAGAGGGTCAGAGATGTGAGGAGGAGGGCAAGGGCCCTAACAGAGAGGACAGAGATTTGAGAGAGGAGGGCAAGGGCCCTAACAGAGAGGTAAGTGATGTGAGAGAGGTGGGCAAGAACTGCAACGTAAACTTTGTTTATAGATCAACACTCATACTGATGTATGATTCAAAAGGGAGCAGTAAAGAAATGTATTGTGGGACATGGACAGAGTGATTTATTGTTCTGACTGGACAATCTGTAGCGGTTGCCACATAGACTAAGAACTGCACCGTAAACTTCTATACATTCTTTGCTCTTAAAGGTGTAATGTATGAATATATTCAGATATCAATGAATATTTAGGCAAACTGTGAACTAGAGATGTCGGAGTTGAGGTGTTTAAAGGGTCCTAAATAGGCCCTGACAAAGGGGTCAGAGATGTGAGAGAGGTGGGCATGGGACCTAACAGAGAGGTAAGAGATGTAAGTGATGTGAGAGAGGTGGTCATGGGCCCTAACAAAGAGGTCAGTGATGTGAGAGAGGTGGGCATGGGCCCTAACAGAGAGGTCAGTGATGTGAGAGAGATGGTCATGGGCCCTAACAGAGAGGTCAGTGATGTGAGAGAGGTGGTCATGGGCCCTAACAGAGAGGTCAGTGATGTGAGAAAGGTGGGCAATGGGCCCTAACAAAGAGCTCAGTGATGTGAGAGAGGTGGGCATGGGCCCTAGCAGAGAGGTCAGTGATGTGAGAGAGATGGTCATGGGCCCTAACAGAGAGGTCAGAGATGTCAGAGAGTTGGGCGTGGACCCTAACAGAGAGGTCAGTGATGTGAGAGAGATGGTCATGGGCCCTAACAGAGAGGTCAGTGATGTGACAGAGGGTGGTCATGGCCCTAACAGAGAGGTCAGTGATGTGAGAAAGGTGGGCATGGGCCCTAACAAAGAGGTCAGTGATGTGAGAGAGGTGGTCATGGGCCCTAACAGAGAGGTCAGTGATGTGAGAAAGGTGGGCATGGGCCCTAACAGAGAGGTCAGTGATGTGAGAGAGGTGGTCATGGGCCCTAACAGAGAGGTCAGTGATGTGAGAGAGGTGGTCATGGGCCCCAACAGAGAGGTCAGTGATGTGAGAGAGGTGGGCATGGGCCCGAACAAAGAGGTCAGTGATGTGAGAGAGGTGGGCATGGTCCCTAACAGAGAGGTCAGTGATGTGAGAGAGGTGAGCATGGGCCCTAACAGAGAGGTCAGTGATGTGAGAGAGGTGAGCATGGGCCCTAACAGAAAGGTCAGTGATGTGAGATAGGTGGGAATGGGCCCCAACAGAGAGGTCAGTGATGTGAGATAGGTGGGCATGGGCCCCAACAGAGAGGTCAGAGATGTGAGAGAGGTGGACATGTGCCCTCACAGAGAGGTCAGTGATGTGAGAGAGGTGGGCATGTGCCCTCACAGAGAGGTCAGAGATGTGCGAGAGGTGGGCATGGGCCCTAACAGAGAGGTCAGAGATGTGAGAGAGGTGAGCATGGGCCCTAACAGAGAGGTCAGTGATGTGAGAGAGGTGGGCATGGGCCCTAACAGAGAGGTCAGTGATGTGAGAGAGGTGGGCATGGGTCCCCAACAGAGAGGTCAGAGAGGTGAGAGAGGTGGGCATGGGCCCCAACAGAGAGGTCAGAGATGTGAGGAGGAGGGCAAGGGCCCTAACAGAGAGGACAGAGATTTGAGAGAGGAGGGCAAGGGCCCTAACAGAGAGGTAAGTGATGTGAGAGAGGTGAGCATGGGCCCTAACAGAGAGGTCAGAGATGTGAGAGAGGTGAGCATGGGCCCCAACAGAGAGGTCAGAGATGTGAGAGAGGTGGACATGTGCCCTAACAGAAAGGTCAGAGAGATGTGAGAGAGGTGACGCATGGGCCCTAACAGAGAGGTCAGAGATGTGAGAGAGGTGGGCATGGGCCCTAACAGAGAGGTCAGTGATGTGAGAGAGGTGGGCATGGGTCCCAACAGAGAGGTCAGAGAGGTGAGAGAGGTGGGCATGGGCCCTAACAGAGAGGTCAGAGATGTGAGGAGGAGGGCAAGGGCCCTAACAGAGAGGACAGAGATTTGAGAGAGGAGGGCAAAGGGGCCCTACAGAGAGGTAAGTGATGTGAGAGAGGTGAGCATGGGCCCTAACAGAGAGGTCAGGAGATGTGAGAGAGGTGAGCATGGGCCCTAACAGAGAGGTCAGAAATGTGAGAGAGGTGGACATGGGCCCTAACAGAAAGGTCAGAGATGTGAGAGAGGTGAGCATGGGCCCTAACAGAGAGGTCAGAGATGTGAGAGAGGTGGGCATGGGCCCTAACAGAGAGGTCAGTGATGTGAGAGAGGTGGGCATGGGTCCCAACAGAGAGGTCAGAGAGGTGAGAGAGGTGGGCATGGGCCCTAACAGAGAGGTCAGAGATGTGAGGAGGAGGGCAAGGGCCCTAACAGAGAGGACAGAGATTTGAGAGAGGAGGGCAAGGGCCCTAACAGAGAGGTAAGTGATGTGAGAGAGGTGGGAAAGAACTGCAACGTAAACTTTGTTTATAGATCCACACTCATACTGATGTATGATTCAAAAGGGAGCAGTAAAGAAATGTATTGTGGACATGGACAGAGTGATTTATTGTTCTGACTGGACAATCTGTAGCGGTTGCCACATAGACTAAGAACTGCACCGTAAACTTCTATACATGCTTTGCTCTTAAAGGTGTAATGTATGAATATATTCAGATATCAATGAATAATTAGGCAAACTGTGAACTAGAGATGTCGGAGTTGAGGTGTTTAAAGGGTCCTAAATGGGCCCTGACAAAGAGGTCAGAGATGTGAGAGAGGTGTGCATGGGCCATAACAGAGAGGTCAGAGATGTCAGTGATGTGAGAGAGGTGGTCATGGGCCCTAACAAAGAGGTCAGTGATGTGAGAGAGGTGGGCATGGGCCCTAACAGAGAGGTCAGTAATGTGAGAGAGGTGGTCATGGGCCCTAACAGAGAGGTCAGTGATGTGAGAGAGGTGGTCATGGGCCCTAACAGAGAGGTCAGTGATGTGAGAGAGGTGGGCATGGGCCCTAACAGAGAGGTCAGAGATGTGAGAGAGGTGGGCAAAGGCCCTAACAAAGAGGTCAGTGATGTGAGAGAGGTGGGCATGGGCCCTAGCAAAGAGGTCAGTGATGTGAGAGAGGTGGGCATGGGCCCTAACAGAGAGGTCAGAGAGTTGGGCGTGGACCCCAGCAGTGAGGTCAGAGATGTGAGATAGGTGGGCATGGGCCCTAACAAAGAGGTCAGTGATGTGAGAGAGGTGGGCAAGAACTGCACCGTAAACTTCATTTATAGATCCACACTCATACTGATGTATGATTCAAAGAGGGAGCAGTAAAAGAAATTTATTGTGGACATGGACAGAGTGATTTATTGTTCTGACTGGACAATCTGTAGCGGTTGCCACATAGACTAAGAACTGCACCGTAAACTTCTACAAATTCTTTGTTCTTAAAGGTGTAATGTATGAATATATTCAGATATCAATGAATAATTAAGCAAACTGTGAACTAGAGATGTCGGAGATGAGGTGTTTAAAGGGTCCTAAATGGGCCCTGACAAAGAGGTCAAAGATGTGAGAGAGGTGGGCATGGGTCCTCACAGAGAGGTCAGAGATGTCAGAGAGGTGAGAGAGGTGGGCATGGTCCCTAACAGAAAGGTCAGAGATGTGAGAGAGGTGAGCATGGGCCCTAACAGAGAGGTCAGTGATGTGAGAGAGGTGAGCATGGGCCCTAACAGAGAGGTCAGAGATGTGAGAGAGGTGAGCATGGGCCCTAACAGAGAGGTCAGTGATGTGAGAGAGGTGAGCATGGGCCCTAACAGAGAGGTCAGAGATGTGAGAGAGGTGAGCATGGGCCCTAACAAAGAGGTCAGAGATGTGAGAGAGGTGTGCATGGGCCATAACAGAGAGGTCAGAGATGTGAGAGAGGTGGGCATGGGCCCTAACAGAGAGGTCAGAGATGTGAGAGAGGTGGGCATGGGCCCTAACAGAGAGGTCAGAAATGTGAGAGAGGTGAGCATGGGCCCTAACAGAGAGGTCAGTGATGTGAGAGAAGTGGGCATGGGCCCTAACAGAGAGGTCAGAGATGTGAGAGAAGTGGGCATGGGCCCTAACAGAGAGGTCAGAAATGTGAGAGAGGTGGACATGGGCCCTAACAGAAAGGTCAGAGATGTGAGAGAGGTGAGCATGGGCCCTAACAGAGAGGTCAGAGATGTGAGAGAGGTGGGCATGGGCCCTAACAGAGAGGTCAGAGATGTGAGAGAGGTGAGCATGGGCCCTAACAGAGAGGGTCAGAGATGTGAGAGAGGTGGGCATGGGCCCTAACAGAGAGGTCAGTGATGTGAGAGAGGTGGGCATGGGTCCCAACAGAGAGGTCAGAGATGTGAGAGAGGTGGTCATGGGTCCCAACAGAGAGGTCAGTGATGTGAGAGAGCTGGGCATGGGTCCCAACAGAGAGGTCAGAGATGTGAGAGAGGTGAGCATGGGCCCTAACAGAGAGGTCAGAGATGTGAGAGAGGTGGGCATGGGCCCTAACAGAGAGGTCAGAGATGTGAGAGAGGTGAGCATGGGCCCTAACAAAGAGGTCAGAGATGTGAGAGAGGTGGGCACGGGCCCTAACAAAGAGGTCAGAAATGTGAGAGAGGTGGGCATGGGCCCTAACAGAGAGGTCAGAGATGGAGAGAGAGGTGGGCATGGGTCCCAACAGAGAGGTCAGAGATGTGGAGAGAGGTGGGCATGGGCCCTAACAGAGAGGTCAGAGATGTGAGAGAGGTGGGCATGGGGCATGGGCCCTAACAGAGAGGTCAGATGTGAGAGAGGTTGGGCATGGGCCCTAACAGAGAGGTCAGTGATGTGAGAGAGGTGGGCATGAGGTCCCCAACAGAGAGGTCAGAAATGTGAGAGAGGTGGGCATGGGCCCTACCAGAGAGGTCAGTGATGTGGCTATGAGAGGTGGGCAGATGTGAGAGGGTCCCCAACAGAGAGGTCAGAAATGTGGAGAGGTGGGCATGGGCCTAACAGGAGGTAAGAGATGTGAGAGAGGGGGCATGGCCCTACAAAGAGGTCAGAAAATGTAGAGAGCGTGGACATGGGCACCTAACAGAGAGGTCAGTGATGTGAGGAGAGGTGGGGTGAGAGAGGTGGGCATGGGCCCTAACATGAGGGGCAGAGATGTGAGAGAGGTGGGCCATGGGCCCAACAGAGAGTCAGAGACGGTAGAGAGGCAGTGCTCATTGTGGACTGGTTTTGTTCAGCACAAGTCCATTAGTCTCAAGGAAGCACAGTTGGAGGCGGGTAAGGTTGGTGGTGGTAAACTGACAAACGTGTTGCGCAATGTTTAAGGCGGTATGGCAAGGTAAACACATGAATGGAATATAGGGACACAAGTTGAAAGAAGTGTAAACGGACAACAAAAAACATCGGGATATAGGCAACAATAAGAATTGGGCATCAAGACCTGCAGTGTAAACAAGGTCAGAGATGTCAGGAGATGGGAGAAGGTGGGCATGGGCCCTAACAGAGAGGTCAGGATATTAAGAGAGGAGGGCAAAGGGCCCTAAGAAAGAGGTCAGAGAATGGAGAGAGGTGGGCATGGGTCCCAAACAGAGAGGTCGTGATGTGAGAGAGGTGGGCATGGGTCCCAACAGAGATGTCCGAGATGTGAGGAGAGGATCGGTCATGGGTCCCAACAGAGAGGTCAGTGATGTGAGAGAGGTGTGGGCATGGCCCTAACAGAGAGGTCCATTGATGTGAGAGAGGGTGGGCATGGTCCACAACAGAGAGGTCAGGTGTGAGAGAGAGGTGGGCAGGGCCCTAACAAAGAGGTCAGTGAGTGAGATAGGTGGGCATGGGCCCTACACAGAGGGCAGAGATGTGAGAGAAGTGGGCAAAGGCCCTAACAAAGAAGTCGTGATGGAGAGAGGTGGTCATGGGGCCCTAACAAAGAGGCAGGATGTGAGATAGGTGGGCATGGGCCCTAACAAAGAGTCCAGTGATGTGAAGAGCGAGAAGTGGGCAAAGGGCCCTAACACAGAGGCAGTGATGTGAGGAGGAGAGGTGGTCAGGGCCCTAAACAAAGAGCAGAGATGTGAGATAGGTGGCATGGGCACCACACAAAGAGGTCAGTGATGTGAGATGAGGTGGGCATGGGCCCTACAAAAGAGGGTCAGTGATGTGAGATAGGGGGGGCATGGGCCTAAACAGAGAGGTCAGAGCTGTGAGAGGAAGGGGCAATGGCCCAACAAAGCGGTCAGGAGATGTGGAGAGAGGGGTGGTCATGGGCTCCTAACAAAGAGTCAGAGATGTGAGATAGGTGGGCATGGGCCCTAACAAAGAGGTCAGTGATGTGAGAGAAGTGGCAAAGGCCCTAACAAGAGGTCAGTGATGTGAGAAGAGGTGGCAATGGGCTAATCAAAGAGGTCAGAGATGTGAGATAGGGGGCATGGCCCTAACAAAAGAGGGTCGTGATGTGAGAGAGGTGGGCATGGGCCCTAAAGAAAGAGGTCAGTGAGTGAGATAGGTGGGGCATGGTGCCCTAAACCGAGAGGTCAGAGATGGAGAGGAAGGGGGCAAAGGCCTAAACAAAGAGGTCAGTGATGTGGAGCGAGGTGTCATGGGCCTAACAAAGAGGTCTCAGAGATGTGAGATAGGTGGGGCATGGGCCCTAAACAAAGAGGGCAGGGATAGTGAGAGAAGTGGGCAAAGCCCAACAAAGAGCGGTCAGTGATGTGAGAGAGGTGGTTCATGAGGCCCTAAAACAAGAGGTAAGTGAGTGTGAGAGAAGTGGGAAAAGGCCCTAACAAAGAGGTCAGTTGATGTGAGAGGACGTGGGCAAAGGGCCCTAACAAGAGTTCAGGATTGTGAGAATAGGTGGCCATGGGACCTAACAGAGGTCAGTGATGTGAGAGAGGGTGGCAAGAACTGCACCGTAAAAATCATTTATAGATCCACAATATACTGATGTATGATTTCAAAAGGGAGCAGTTAAAGAAATTTATGTGGACATGGACAGATGCTTTATGTTCTGACTGGACAACTGTAGCGGTGCCACATAGACTAGAAACGCACCGTTAACCATTCTACTACATCTTTGTTCTTAAAGGTGTAAGTATGAATTATTCAGATATCACTTGAATAATAAAGCAATGTGAAAAACTAGAATGTCTCGGAGAGAGATGAGGTGTTTAAAGGGCCTAAAATGGGCCCTGACAAAGAGGTTTCAGAGAGAGATGTGAAAGAGGTGGGCATGGGGCCTCACAGAGAGGCAGAGAGTCAGAGAGGTGAGCGAGGTGGGCCATGGTCCTAAAAAAGAGGTCAAAAATGTGAGAGAGGTGGACAGGGCCCAACAGAGAGGCAGAGAGGTGAGAGAGGTGGGCATGGTCCCTAACAAACAGCCCCGTCAGAAATGTGAGAGAGTTGGACCATGGGCCCTAACAGAGAGGTATGATGTGAGAGAGGTGTGACATGGGCCCTAACAAGAGGTCAGAAATTGAGAGAGGTGGCATGTGTCCCTAACAAAGAGGTCAGGAAATGTGAGAAGAGCGTGGACATGGGCCCGTAACACGAGGTCAGAAATGTGAGAGAGGGTGGACATGGGCCCAACAAAGCGGTCAGAAATGTAGAGAGAGGTTGGACATGGGCCCTAAACAGAGAGGTCAGAAAGGTGAGAGAGGTGGACATGGTCCATACAAAGAGGCAGAAAGTGAGAGAGGTGGCATGGGCCCTAACAGCGAGGTCATTGATGTGAGGAGAGGTGGTAATGGGCCCCAACCGAGAGGTCAGTGAGTGAGAGAGGTGGGCATTGGCCTAACCGAGAGTAGTGATGTGAGACGAGGTGGGCATGGGCCCCTCAACAAAGAGGTCAGAGAGGTGGAGAGAGGTGGGCATGGGCATACAAAGAGGTCAGAGAGGTGAGAGAGGTTGGGCATGGGCCCAACCAAAGAGGTCAGAGAGGTGCGACGAGGTGGACATGGCCCTAACAGAGAGGTAAGGGATGTGAGAGGAGGCGGGCAAGAACTGCAACCGTAAACTTCATTTATAGATCCACACTCATAATGAGTATGATTTACAAAAGGGAGCAGTAAAAGAAATGTTTGGGACATTGGGACAGAGTGATTTATTGTTCTGACTGGACAATTCGTAGAGGTTGACATAGACTAAGAAACGCACCGTAAACTTCTATACTGCTTTGCTCTTAAAGGTGTAATGTATGGGATAATTCAGATATCAATGAATAATTAGGCAAAAACGTGAATAGAGATGGCGGCGTGAGGTGTTTAAAGGGTCCTAAATAGGCCCTGACAAAGAGGTCAGAGATGTGAGAGAGGTGGGATGGGCCATAACAGAGAGGTCAGAGATGCAGTGATGTGAGAAGGTGGTTATACGGGCCCTAACAGAGAGGCAGGAGATGTGAGAGCGGGGGATGGGACCTAAACAGAGAGGTAGTGATGGGAGAGGTGGTCATGGGCACTAAACAGAGTGTCAGTGATGTGAGAGCGGTGGGCATGGGAACTAACAGAGAGGTCAGTGATGTGAGAGAGGTGGTCATGGGCACTAAAAAGAGAGGGTCAAGTGATGTGAGAGAGGTGGGCAGGGCCCCTAACAGAGAGGTTCAGTGATGTGACAGACGGTGGGCATTGGCCCTAACAAACAGGGTCAGAGGATGTGGGCATGGGCCCTTTTGTCAGCACAGTCCCATTATTCTCATGAGGAAGCACATGTGGAGGCGGTAAATGACAACAACGTCTGCGCATGTTTCAGGTGCTTTTTTTATATATGCAAGTGTAAAAACATGATCTGATATAGGTCATCAATTGAAAGAAGTGGTAGTACAACGTACAATCCAAAAACATCGGATCTAGGCAACAAATAAAGAATTGGGCATCAGACCTGCAGTATAAACGAGCGGTCAGAGATGTCAGAGAGAAGAGAGGAGGTGGTAATGGGCCCAAACAGAGAGCAGTGATGTGAGAGAGGTGTAATGGGCCCCAACACGAGAGGTCAGTGATGTGAGAGAGGTGGTCATGGGCCCCAAACAGGGAGGTCCAGTGATGTGAGAGAGGTGGACATTGGGCCCCAACAGAGAGGTCATTGATGTGAGAGAGGTTGGTCATGGGCCCTAACAGAGAGGTCATTGATGTGAGAGAGGTGGGCATGGCCTAACAGAGAGGTCAGTGAGGTGAGGAGGTGGTCATCGGGCCCCAAACATGAGAGGTCAGTGATGTCAGCGAGGTGGGCATGGGCCCTAACAGAGGAGGTTCAGTGATGTGGAGAGAGGTGCGCAGTGCCCTAAAAAACAGGTCAGAGATGTGGGCATGGGCCCTTTTGTCGCACAAGTCACATTATTCTCAGGGAAGCAACAGGTGGAGGCGGTAAATGACAACAAACGTATGCGTGATGTTTCAGGCGGTTATGGCAAGTGTAAACACATGATCTGATCTGGTCACAAGGGAAAAGAACGTGTAAAAGACATCCAAAACATCGGATAAGGCAACAAATAAGAATTGGGCATCAAGACCTGCCGATACCGAGGGTCAGAGGAGGTAGAGAAGAAGGGAGAGGTGGGCATGGGCCTAATAAAGAGGTCATGATGGTGAGAGAGTTGGGCATAACCCTAACCAAAGAGGGCAAAGATGCCGAGAGGTAACAGGGCCCTAGCAACGAGGTCAGAGATGTTAGCGAGGTGACGAGCGGTGGTCATGGGTCTAACAACGAGGTCAGTTGAGTGAGAGAGGTGGGATGTGCCCTCACAGAGAGGTCAGAGATGGGAGAGAGGTGGGCATGGGCCCTAACAGAGAGGTCCTTGATGTGAGAGAGGGGGCAGGGGCCCTAACGAGAGGACAGTGATGTGAGAGAGGGGCATGGGCCCTAAAACAGAGAGGTCATTGATGTGAGAGAGGTGGCAGGCCCCAACAGAGAGGTCAGAGATGGCAGAGGGAAAAAGGGGGCAGGGCCTAACGAGAGGTCAGGACTGGGGCATGGGGTCAATCGGAAGGGTATTTTGTCAGAGGAGAGGGAGAAAGAAATGTTCTGTCTCAATGTTGTCGGGCCCATCATCAGTGGCTGTGTTTAGATGCAACCAAATAATCTGTGTGTTCAGATTTGATAGGTGTTCAGTTTTGGTTTCTGAAAATCCTTCATGTAAATCAGTGTCTTATTATTTCGATCCGATTGAGCTCGTAGGAATGAGGGGGTGCTTTATTCCTTTTCTAACTACGATGAGAATGCAGGGAAACACCGTCATTCGGATGGAACCACGAAACTGGAAAGGACTGCGCTTGTGCATGACTCAGACAATAGCGTAGAAGTAATGATGCGTGCGAACGAGCGGTTCCTCATTTTGAATAAAGGTTGTATAAGTGTCCTGTCACTATAAAAACTACATTCACTCGACAACTGTGAAGTGGAGCAGGACCACCTCCCTCCAGTCCTTGTTTTTGGTACTCATCCACAGGTAAACCGTTTTGGGCAAGCAAGGGGCTTTTTTACTGCGGATACATATGAGCAGGCACGGCACAGCGGTTTATATTTATATTAATCCAGAAATGGATACTTATTAATTCTACTGTTTTAAAAAAAAAAATGTTTGTAGGAGAGTGGTTATTAATAATAATCCACAGGCAGAGGAAGCTAACATCCAAACACCACATAAAGAAACAATCAATAACCTGACAATGACATGAACACGGAGTGGGGGAATTAAAGTAGGGTGACAAATGAGGGACCGACAGGTGAGGATGATTATCTAATAAAGACCACAAACAGGAAACTAGCTCAGGGAACTAAGATGAAAAAACAGGGAAACACAGAAATAAGGTCCATGCTTAGAAGAAAAGAAGCTCAGTTGTCGCCACCTATGTTGACTTTGTTGAAAACGTTGTTGCTTGTATGGTATTGAGATATGATATGAGAGACTTTATGAGCTGGAGGCTGAGTACCTTACGGACAGTGGTTTTCAATCCTGGGGTGCACCTGGGGACCGCCACAGCACTTCCACATTTGGTACGTCTCTCTTTTCTGACACACTCAGTTCAGTTCATGGAAGGATCTGGTGTCTGAATCAGATGTGTTTTGACAAGAGGACATATAAAATGTGCAGTGTTGTGGAGTCCCCCAGGACCAGAATGAAAACCATTGCCTTCATGAGCTCCTGGTCATTTTTAAACATGTTTAAAAAAATATTGTACAGCCTGAATTTGACCAGTGTAAAGGTTCTCCCTAGAGGAGAGAAAAGAATCTCCCCTGCTCCTCAATCATACACAACCACATCACATCATCAGTGTTTTTGTTTTTGAGACTATGGAGACTGGATTTTGGTCTTTCTGGGGGAAGCCGGGGACTTTGCATTTTAAGTTAATTCATCTGTATGTTGCACTTTAAAAGCTCCCCTACCATGCTCAGTGTGGAAACTTAAAGAAAAAAAAGTGCATGACTCAACCCCTTTTAGTTATTGTAGACTCTTATAGAGCTTTGTGCATAGGTTTAAATCTACATCTTTCTTGCTAGGACACCTAGCAGAAAGATAAAAAAATTCTCTCTGAATATGGCCCGGATTGTGCCTTTCCTTTAGAAGCTGGAGAACTAAACGCAAGACTTATCAAAGAAAGATTCAGTTTGTTGACCACCATCAAAAATGTCTGGTGTGACCTATCCAATTTGTCAATAAAATGTATTGTTTAAATATTTTAACATTGTTATTTATTTTTGTGTATGATTCTTTGAGAATGCTGCATTGTTTTATTATGAGGTGTATTTTTTTTATTTATTTACATAGAATAATATACACTGCTGGTCAGAAGTTTAAGAGTATATTGTAAACTGTAATTTATTTCTGTGATGTTCAACACAACTGTTTTCAACACTGATAATAATCAGAAATGTTCTAATAATCATCATATCAGAATGATTTTCTGAAGATGATGTGACACTGAAGACTGGATAGTAATGATGCTGAAAATACAGCTGCACATCACAGAAATAAATTACATTTTGAAGTGTATTTGAAAAAGAATAAAAACAGTTATTTAAAATTAAAATACTATTTCACAATATTACTGTGTACTGTAAGATTGATCAGATAGATATAGTCTTGGTGAGCAGAAGAGATCTCTTTTGAAAACATTGAAATAAAAAAAGAAAAAGCTGGGAAGATTCCAGATTATTTGACAGGTTGTGTACAAACATTAGCAAGCGTTAACAATGTCATTCTCTCTTTTCAGCTGACAGAGAAGGATGATGAAGAGGACGAGGAACACGTTTGACATCATTTTCTCATACCCTTACATTGTGTTCTAACAAAAACAATAAACCTGACTACAGTTTCCAGTTTGTCAGGTTCTCTCACAGCTGTCCAGCACCTGACTCTGTCTGAAAGAGTCTTCTCCACAGCTTGACACACAGTTCACCAGTCAGACATCTCAGATTCTCATGACAAAGTCCAACATGATCATTTTCTTGAACCAAAGCCTGTATGTTTTTTGGGGTGCATGGGCCAAATAATAGAGGAGAGGAGGTTATACATCTCTATATTGTTCATTTCACATCTCTTTACTCTTGATGAATGTTATTATTTTCTCTATTTCTGTTATCTTCTGCGAGCTCCAGAACTATAGTTCTTTGGTCATTGTAATGTTTGGGTTTATCTTCTGATAGTGAAGCAGTGTTAAAGCAGCTTCAGCTGCCTCATGTACAGAAAACTGTTTATCTCTTTTTTAATCATGCCTTTATTTATTTTATTATTTTATTTTATCTATCAAATTATAGGCAGTTATATCAATAAGATAATTATTTACAGTTTTCACCCATCTTTAATGTGAGAACCGCGTTAATCATTGGTTATATTATCTATTTGTTGATGTGTTCAGTTTTCTGTGCTCAAATGGTTAAAGAACAGGTGTAATGTTCAAAATGTATTGTTTTATTTGTAGAAAGTAAGCCTGAATAAATGCTGACTAATAAATGAATGTGGTGTGTTTTTGTCCAGTTTCTATTAGAATTGAATATGTTTTCGTATTGGTGTGCATCGCATGTATGTAATGAATGTGTTCACTTAAAATCCCCTGCTGAACACTTTAAATCATTAGAATTAAGGTTTCTTTTTCCAGCAGAGAATATTTACCGCTTCCAGGAACGTGCCGCTATAACATATCTGCGACGTACCAATACAGGACTCACAGAGTTACGTCGCTGGAGGTACATTTGGTCCGGTCAGTCGTCATGACGTCGCTGTGTTAGTATAGCGCGTGACGTGAAGCAGCGGAATGACGAACACTTATGACGCAGAACCGTAAAGCGAAAGCACAGTGAGTGGAACTCGAAGATTAAACTCGCTGCACCTCTGTGTGATTCATTTATAGTAAAAATATACAGATAGATATATGATATTCGGTGTTTAATGTGTTGAAAATGCATTTGTTTTTCTTTCTAGAAACCATCTTTATGCGCTTGTTTTTTCAGACAGCGTGGAGGTGCTAAAACACTTCCTGGTAAAGTAATAAGAAACAGCTCCTTAATCGGCGTTTGGCTTTCTCTCTAAAGAGGTACGTTTTCATTTTTAAACTCATTGAAAATGCACACTCTTGACTTGCCTTATTTCTACAATCATCGGGGAAACCGCGCCATAAAATTGGACCAATTCACGAGAAACACTGTTTAAATAAATGGAGGGAACTCAGAGAAGAGTTTGGAGAACAGAATCCTTGGAAAGCACTGTAGCTTCCGGATCTGATGGGGATTGACAGAGGACATTCACACACTGGACAGAAACATTCACAGATCACTGGAGTGAACACACTGCACTGAGGAGCCATTCAACACTCATGGGGGGTCCCAAGTATGATTGTGACCAGATGCTCTCCTCCCATGTTTGTATGAATACTAATTATTTAATTAGAGTTTGCCGCCTACAAATTTCCTTTTTGAGTTGGGGTGGCGTGTCCTGTTTCCGATTAGGCTAAAAAATGGCGTATTTCCATTCTTGTTGAGACATGTCACCTCCGATTGACTTCGGAGTTCCCATTTAACTTCGCGATCTTGCATGGTTTTGACTGCGAGGCTGTATGCAGGCTTTTCGCGTGCTCCTGAAATAATTTCTTTTAATTAGCTGTTATTGCAGTAAGTTGTAGGAGAGACCAACTGTCTGGTGGGGATTCTGGCCCAGTGGGTATGGGTTTTTTTTAGTGTATTTTCAGAGGCGTGTAAGCCAACTTGTCTCGATGCTGCAGGATCAAAGCAGTCGGCTGACCGACGATCTAGATGGAGTTTTGTTCTGAAGTGATTGACATAGTTCTACTCGGTGGGTGAAGTCTTCTCCTGATTGGGTGAGAAGACATTTGGGCATTCAGTAGGGCATTTACCCATTGTGTTTCCCCTTCTAAGGTGTCTGAGGTCTTTTCCTCTCTGCCTTTTCTCTGCCTTTGTCCATTATTTAATCACGAGGAATCGTACGGTTGTCCTACAACCCTCACGGTTTTGTGGTTCTTGTTTGTTTTATTTAGCCTGATTTGTAAGGAGTGGTTTGTTAAGTGGGCTGAAGGACGTTGCTAGTAATTTGCTTTGTTTTTTTTTTTTTTTTTTGTTCTGAGATTGTGTTAGTGTGAATTATAGTTTCCAGTTAAGTGTTTTTGGTTTATTCTTATTGTTGTTATTATTACTAGTATTGTTAGTATTTTTGTTATTGTTTTATTGCTGTTTATATTGACTTGATTCAGTTGTGATTTCATTCCTAATCACATGATCCTTTTTTTTATTTTGTGTGTGTGTGAGCAACTGTAAACTCTTTCTGCTAGATGCCAGGGGCTTCAGTCAGGAATCCTCCTTTTCCTCAAGCGTGCTGGTGGTGGTTTTGAACACTGGGTGCCGTGTGCAGTGAGGACCTTGCGGAGTTTTGTGTAGTGATAAGAGTTTACTCTACCTGCAGTGTGTGGTTTGGTTCCTTGATTCTTTTTGCAGCCCTCAGCACAGAAAAAGCACTTTTTGAGTGTAAGGTTTTTGTGTATGTTCATTTTGTAGTGATTGACTTTTGAATGATTGTATTTCTCCTCTGCCTTTATAACATACATTTTTGGTCCGATGCAGTGAGGAGTTTTGCCTGAATGCGCCCGGTTTACTCCTGTGTGCTTTTGATACTAAAGAACTCTTTTTATATGATTTGCATGTCTCTGTTCCTTACTGATTACAACGAACTTGTGTGCCTTGTAAGATAAAGGGTATCAATCATTCTCTGATGTCAGAGTGAAGGCGTTAGTCGGTTTTTGTAAAGTTGCAGTTATTCTATTCTAAATGGCCTTTAGGCCCCTAAGTGCCCTTACAATTCTGAGCCCCCTCGTTTTGCCACATTGTGGCGTGGTCGTGGGGAATCTTTGCACTGGTGTAGGACAGAGAGATGTGAATTATACAGGGGTTTGTTTTTAGCTGATTTTTGTTTTTATTCCTTGTCTTTGGTTGTGTGGAAGGGTGTGTGTTTTTTTTTTTTTGGGTTTTGTAGGAGAACAGGACAAGCGTGACCCTGCGGCTAGTAGTGCTCGAGGCGGTGTAGCCGCTTTCTTCGATTTTGGCTTTTGCCCTTAAAAACTCTGGGATGGAGGAGGGTGCAGGAGCTCCCGAGTTGGTGGCCCAGCTGCGGACTGATAATGAGCAGTTGCGACAGCTCATTATCAGGCCAGCTCATAGTGCTGATCCACCTGTTGATGCGACTCCTCCAGCAGTTAGTCCCTCATTCCCTGATACCCGAGCCTACCGGCTGATTTGTGTTTATTCAGAGGATGTTAGGTGCCAAAAGAATTTAATGGCGGGACTGGCATTGATGTTAATGGAATGGTGAGGAGGCGTGCGCATGTATGGGGGCCGCCATATGTCTACGTTGACCAAGCCTTCTTTTTAATCGATCATTTAGAGGGTGGGCAGGCGTGAAGAGCCGTTATGGATTGAGGGGTCAGGCCGGCATCCTGACCAAATAATTATTGCGTGCTGCAGGTTATGCGAGTTGTATGTCGATGGTATGTAAGCGTTACAAAACTGTTCTTCTCTCGGGCGGCAGCAGGAAGGGGAGAGACTCTTGTGGAATTCTCCCTGGCCCTGATGAGCCTATGGGAAAAAGAAGATTAAAGAACAAGCGCATGAAATGTCTAATGCTGGTGCTTTGTTGCTGAATCAGTTTAGCTGGAAAATGTTAGCGATAATACGCTTAGGCGTGAGTTAAAACAGTTAGTTCGGCGTAGCCCTGATGATGCGTTGCTTGAAGTCGTGGTGAGGGGCGGTGTCGTTAGGGGCGAGAGGGACCCGGGGGTGCAGGGGACGTGGCTATTCCGTTCAACGGCGTGTATACAATATGGGGTGCATGGACAGTCGCTGGCCGGGCGAAGTAACCTTCCAGGAGGGTCATCAGAGTTGCGTGAATTAAAGGAGATGATGAAAGATGCAACAACAACAATTAAATCAACACTCAAAGTTTAGCCCATATTCAGAGAACTCAACTGGGGGAGATGGAGTACAGCGATTTAGTCATATTATTTGCAGGCGGTGTATTGTACCGGGACCATTGCAGCAGAGAGTGTGAGGGGCGTAGAGCTTCCCGGTTTCCAGATCTACCATGCTCTCCCGGCAGAGTCCACCCAGGGGAGGGGACCGGCTCCAGCCAATGGCTGCACGAGGAAGCTAATACCCACACGAGTGGTTCCAGGCCACTGCTTTCGGTTGGGGAAAGGGAGGGGGCTCAAAATGTAACCTGATTAGCCCAGAATCACTTGCTTTCGTCTGGTGTAAGTCTTGTCCAGCTTGTATTTGACATCCACATGGGAGGGTGTTCCTGTGTCTTGTCTAGTGGACACTGGCTCTATGGTGCTGACTGTCACAGAAAGTTGTTTACTACTTATTTTAAGCCTTGGGGATGAGAAGCGTCTCCTTTCCTTTGAGTGGATTTGCAATTCACGAGGCAATGAGCAGTTTATCCCGATTCATTATATAGGGTACCTGGAGTTGAATGTGTAGACTTTGGCGGTGTGGTTTGCTCTTGGGGTGTGGGGTCTTGGTGGTCGGGATCCTCCCACCAGCGGTGGTTGCCCACGGCCCGGAGTCCTCTGGGGTTTTGGGGATAGAATGTTTTGGTGGCGCTGCAGGAGCTCTTTGGCCAACATGTCTCCGGCTCTCTTAGAGCTGCGACATGTATCTCTGAGCTCAGCTAAAGTATTACACAGAGCTTTCTGCAACACTGTCATCAGGCCGACATTAAGCCATGTAGAAAGTAGCTGGTAGGGTCAGAAGTCAGGGTCTGAGTGTCGCCATGTGATGGTGGTAGTATTCCAGGGGGGACCTTCAGGCTGGTAGCTACTGCTACCTGTTCAACTGACCATTCCAGTGAGGCAGTCTTGTTTGAACCACCTGAGGTAGTCCTCCCAACATGGGTTTATTAGCATCCCTACCTTGATAGGAGAGTCATTCAAAGGGAGCCAGGTATATCTCTCCGAGTGACCGTCTAATTACAACGGATATGGTTCTGTATCCACGAGTTACTATTGATTAGTTAAGATGCACGTGGATATAGGTAGGTTTACCTTCACAAGGTTAGCGAAGTGTAGCCGGTGATTGAGTATCAATAACAAAGCATTACCGTGAAACGATTTACTCCAGTCTTGGGATCAGATTGAAGTTATTGATCTATATCTGTACTGCCAGCCGCCCGGAACTGATTCTAGGATTCGAACTGCTGATCGACTTGCTGGAATCTGTGTTTCTTCGTGAGCCGAGGGACTCCCAGGTGCCACACGGGCCTCATTTCTCAAACTATGCACCCTGTAGACCATACTCCCGTTAGCTGACGGCCGCCCTCATAAAATGCGATGCCGAAGAGTGGTGAGCATAATCAGCTCGCTTTGAGCTTCTGGAAAATAGTGGGAGAGCAGTAGTCCCTAACCATCTCATATTTTGCTCGTGAGAAAGAAGGGATGGTAGTCACTAAGCGCTTGTGTGTAGACTACCGCCCGTCTGAATCTTGGCCTGGGAAAGGGCGTGGCACTTCCTTTACACTAAGTATCGAGGGACCTTGGACTCACTGGCCGGGTGCCCAGCCGGACACTACCATGGACACTGGCTAGTAAGTTGTTCATCATGCGTGCCTGTTCACGGAGGGGGATAGATACAAAACGACCTTCTGTACTCCATTTGGCTTGTTGGGTCAGACCGGGATGCCCTTTGAACAATAATAGCAGCTCTAGCACCTTCCAGTGTTTGATGCAAAGACTGTTTGGTGATCAACTGGGGAGGAGAGTCCCTCCTTTGCTACCTCGATGATATAGCTGTGTTTTACGGCCTCAGTAGATCAACAACTCTCTCGGATGGAGGTGGTTCTGAATCACCTTCAGAGGGAGGGATTAAAGCTAAATTGGGGAAATGTTCATTTTTCCAGAGGAAGGTAAAGTGGCTGGGTCATGTGGTCTCAGAGTCTGAAGGGGTGGCTACAGCCCTGGGTAAGGTTGGAGGCAGTGACCAAGTGGCGCTTGTCCCACTACTGCTGGTGAGGTGCGTGTTCCACTCCTGGGATTTGCCAGACTACTACATTCGGTTTGTGGGAGGTTTTAAAAGTAGCGTGCCCCGTTACATGGGCTAGTAGCAAGGTGACGCACAAGTGCCAAACCGCCACCGGAAGGTGTTGGGGCAGGAATTTGCGATGCCTGGTCTATACAGGCTGTCAAAACAGGAGCTTTGAAGAGCGTTGAAGCTTGCGACGGTCTGTGGCCCCGGCTGCTGGCCTATGCGCAGATTTCTCCTTGCCTTTCCTGTCCTGGAGGTTTGATGGCCAGCTATGGGGGTTTTGGGGGCAGTGTCACCGTCCCAGGAGCAGGAGGAAAGAGTACGACCGATAGCATATGCTGATGTCGTGGTCTTCGGCCCACTGAGCGACATGGACAATTATAGCTCTATGAAACTGCACAGATTTCTGGCGCCTCAAGTTGGGCCATGACATTGAAAATTTAGGAGAGTACCTGTTGGGCCATAAATGTCTGGTTTTACAGACAACAACCCTCCTCAGTCATGTTCTTACAGCCAAACTGGCTGCCACGAGAACAACACGCACGTGGGCTGCTCAGTTGGCTGCTTCGATTTCGAGATTAGGTATAGGTCCGGTCGCTGTAATAGAAATGCGGATGCCTTGTCTCAGACAGAATCCACTTACAAGGGAGGACATTCAAAGTCTAGTGCCGGGGCAGGGCTATCCCCGAAAGGATAGCCCAATTAGCCCATGGGGGACCGGTGGCCCAGGTGAGCCAGGTAACAGTGTTCAGGTCCACCCTTTGTAGATATGTGCTCAGGTCAGAGGGCCGATCTACATATTGCAGAACTGTTAAGGTTCTGGCGACGACAGGCACCCCCAACACCGAGGAGCGCAAGCACAGTTGCCAAACCAGTGGTCACGATGCTTCGGCAGTGGGACCGATTGGCAGTGGAGCCAGGATGGTGTAATGTATTCCGCCTGGTGAGGCGCCCAGACGGTGGGGAAGAAACACTGCAGGTTTTATTGCCTATGATGACTATGAAGGAGGAAGTTTTGACACAGTTACATCAGCAGCGGACATCAGGGATGTGACACGGACGACTCAGCTGGTGCGACAACGGTGCTATGGCCAGGACATGTCTTCTGAGACACCCCTTGCAACGTTGGTGCCAGCAATGGAGAGGTCGCAGCATGCGAAGGCCCTTCCCTCGACACGCAGTAGTTTCATGGGGCACTTGATGGCTTCCCGCGGCGAATGAAGTTCTGGCCATCGATTTTACAGTTCTGGAGCCTTCCCAGTATCTGGTATTGAGAGCGTTATGGTAATGACTGATGTATTCTCTAAATATACGTGGGGTGTGGCTACCAGAGATCAGCGGGCAGAGGCGGTGGCACAGGTTCTGGTATCTGAATGGTTTTGCCGCTTCGGTGTTCCGAGTCGGTATCCATTCAGATCAGGGGTCGGAACTTTGAGGGCCACCCTTATCCAACAGCTTTGCCGCTTTTATGGTGTTGAGAAGTCTGCGCACACTACTCCGTTACCATCCGGCCTGGTAACGGACAGTGCGAGCGGTTTAATAGGACCTTGCACGATTTGTTTGCGTTCTCTGCCCGACTCTCAGAAGGCGACTGGCACGCTCTGTCTTCCCCAGGTGTTATTTTCATATAATAGTACCCCCCATCAGAGTACTGGAGAATCCCCGCACTTTTTGATGTTTGGCCAGGAACCTCGGCTCCCAGTGGATTTCCTGCTTGGGAGAGTCCAGGAGCCGGAGGCCGGCTGTGTGCAGAGGGGGGTATTAGAACATCAGAATAGGCTCAAAGTAGCTTTTGAGGGGGTCGACGCGAGAGCAGCTACTGGGACTGCGGCGACCCGCGCAAGGCCCGCCATGATGGACAGGTCCGGACGAGAGGAACCCCGCTACGGGAGGGTCAGTTGGTGCTCCTTCGAGCTTTTAATGTGAGAGGTAGACATAAGATACACGATCTCTGGGGCCCATTAGTATATCAGATTGTAAGAGCAGGTGAGCAGGTATATTCTATTGCGCCAGTGGACAATCTGGGCAAAGTGAGACAAGTACATCGCTCTGCAATAAAGCCATGGGATTGGTAAAAGTCCTTTTGGTTGACCCCCCCTAAGTGTAGTATGTTGGAACCAATAGCACCCACTGAGGAAGAAGAGGAGACTGGAGATTGGTTTGTAGTGGTGCCTGAGACCCCCCTCAGGAGGGGCAGAGGTCAGTACCACCAGTTGAGACCCCACCAGGAGTTGCCGGAGGGGACCAAACTCTTTGCAGATGGTCTTCAAGAGGAGGCAGATTATACAGAGGTTATAGTACCCGCCCCAGGTAATGTGATGGTGGGGAGTAGGGTCACCAGAGCTTACTCTCTCGGAGGAGGGATACGAGGGGTAAGGCGTGCAAGGAGGTTGATGGCAGGGGTACCATTCAAATCCATCACCTCCCTGCGACAATAGAAAGACCAAAAGGTAGCGAAGTGGAGTACAGGCAATAGTCCGGTATCTAGTGCTGTGATTTGCCTGGTTTCGAGTTCCTGGCATTAAAATCATAGATGTATAAAAAGTATTCATCGTCCGGGCCGGCAACCGAAAATGTCGGGGTAGATTGTGACCAGATGCTCTCCTCCCATGTTTGTATGAATACTAATTATTTAATTAGAGTTTGCCGCCTACAAATTTCCTTTAGTTGGGGTGGCGTGTCATTTTCGACATTAGGGCTATAAATAAGCGTATTTTTCCATTCTTGTTGAGACATCACGTCACCTCCGATTGACTCGGGGGTTCCCATTTGCTTCCAACGTCGCGGGTGATTTTGACTGCGGGTGTATGCCAGCTTTTGCGTGCTCCTGAAATGATTTCTTTCGGTAAGCTGTTATTGCAGTAAGTTGTGGGAACCAACTGTCTGGTCGGGATTCTGGCAGTGGGTATGGGGTTTTTAGTGTATTTCAGGCACATGTAAACCAACGGATGCGATGCTGCAGGATCAAACCAGATCGCTGGCTGAGCGATCTAGATGGGTTTGTTCCAAGTGATTGACATGGTTCTATCGGCGGGTCAGTCTTCTCCTGATTGGGTACGAGAACATTTACCATTGTGTTTCCTTCAGGTGTCTGAGGTCTTTTTCTGCCATTCTGCCTTTCCCTTCTAAGGTGTCTGAGGTCTTTTCCTACTCTGCCTTTTGGTTCTTGTTTGTTTTATTTGTCCGTATTTAAAGCAGAGGAATCGCCGTTGAAGGGCGTTGCTAACTTTGCTGTTTTGTTCTTTTGTTTTTTGTTCTGAGATTGTAGTTAGTGAATTATGGTTTCCAGTTAAGTGTTTTTGGTTTATTCTTAATCTGTGTTATTATTACTAGTATTGTTGTAGTATTTTTGTTATTGTTTATTGCTGTTTATATTGACTTGATTCAGTTGTGATTTCATTCTAATCATGATCCTTTTTTTTATTTTGTGTGTGGTGTGAGCAACTGTAAACTCTTTCTGCTAGATGCCAGGGGCTTCAGTTCGAAGTCCTCCTTTCCTCAGCGTGCTGGTGGTGGTTTGAACACTGGGCGCCGTGTGCAGTGAGGCGACGGATTTTGTGTGAGTGATAGAGTTTACTCTACAGTGTGTGGTTTGGTTCTTGTTCTTTAGCCTCAGCTGAAAAGCTTTTTGAGTGTAAGGTTTATTGTATGTTCATTTTGTAGTGATTGACTTTTTGAATGATTGTATTTCTCCTCCTCTGCCTTTATAACATACATTTTATGGTCCGATGCCGCAGAGGAGTTTTGCTACACCTGGTACGCCCGGGGTTTACTCCTGTGTGCTTTTGATAATAAAGAAGCTCTTTTTGTATGATTTGCATGTCTCTGTTCCTTACTAGTGCAACGAACTTGTGTGCCTTAAGATAAAGGGTATCAATCATTCTCTGATGTCAGAGTGGCGTAGTCGGTTTTTGTAAAGTTGCAGTTATTCTATTCTAAATAGCTAGGCCCTAGTGCCCCACGAATTACGAGCCCCCCTCGTTTTGCCACATAAACATGCCATCAAAGATTTGTTTCTTTAATTCATTTATTTTTATCAGAAGTAACGGAACACCGTTCTGGCTACATGTTAACTTTAAATACAGTTATTGTCCCCAGGTGGTGATTCAGTTTCATGTTTCTTGTGTATAGTCTTTGTCTTTGGCTCTCATGTGCTCTCATCATGTATAAATGCACACTCAGTACCCACACGGCTCTGAAGAAAAAGGACATCTTTCTGCTTTCCAGAACTGCTTCACTTATTTTGCCCAAGGATCCGCTTTTAAGGTATGAAACATATATTTAGATAAACCTTTATTGACAGTTTACAGTAGTGGTTTTTATAGATTTTGATTAACAGGTTTAGAAGTCGCAGAGTATACATTAATTATTTTCAGACTTTGCAGGCATTAATCCATTAACCCTAACAAACATAATTTAAAGAGGATGTACTTCTAGAGCGAGAACAGAGAGAGTTAGAGTAGTGCACAGAGCCAGGTGCTCAGTCTGAGTACGCAGCGATCGCGAGCTCATAGAGAACACTCTATATTAATTGGACGCGCTCTCGATATTTGTCATTAAAATAGCGCTGGCCGCGTCGAAGAGAGAAGGGGCGGTGACCTGTCCGTTGCAAATGAGAATCTCTTCTCTCGCTCAAAGTGTGACATGTTGTTCATTCTTTCACTTAAGACTTAAGTGAAGGTTTATGTGTAGCTTTTGACATGTGAGCCGTTTATATTTGAACTGTGTGAGTTTATTCCTCTATAGCTCTTTTTTTTGTATTATGAAAGTGAACGGGGTCTCGGACTGTCAATATTCAGAATGCACTACACTATGGAATAATAATATAATGCAATGAATTGGTTGTGTGATTAAATACTATATAATAAATATAGTTATACTATATAATAAAAATATTATATATATATATATATATATATATATATAATATATATATATATATATATATATAATATATATATATATATTCTTATTCTAGTTGACCCTCTTGTTGTTTTCCACCAAATATGTTCAAACTAATTAAAGTGAAAGTGGACTGATTAAAACTCACTTCTGTCGATGGCTTTGGCAATGTAGAGCTTTCTTATCTTATCAAGCTAATCAAAGCTACTTAAGTCTGAATGTGTCAATCTCTGATCGAGTTTTCAAACAGAAGGAGAGAGTCCATATCTCTGATCATGTAGTATGTAAACAGTCAATTATAGTAGGCTATAATTTACAATATATCATCCTGGTCGCAAGTTAGTATTTTGATTACTTGATTGATCAAGTTATGACATGTATGAGTAACCAAAATGCTTTCTCTGTGTCCATCACTGTAAATATAGGGCTATACAGCCATCTAGTGTTTCACAGGGTATTACAGATGATAAATGGTGCATTATTGTAAACCTGTCCTCTTATACAGCCAGTGTTTCTGTTTTCTGCCCTCTCTGACGGGTTCTTGGTCTCCTCTGTTTCTCTCCATTTAAACCAATAGACCGAGACCCTGTGTGACCCTGTGTGACCCTGTGACCTGTGTGACCCCGTGTAACCTGTGTGACCTGTGTGGCCCTGTGTGACCTGTGTGACCCTGTGTGACCCCGTGGTGACCCGTGGACCCTGTGTGACCCCGTGTGACCCCGTGTAACCTGTGTGACCTCAGTCCAGCCCTGACCGAGCCTGCCAGCATCCAAAATGACAATCAATAAATATCATGGTAAAATGACTCATGCAATATTTACAAATCTTCTGAAACACTACAAAAAGGTTTGTGTGAGGAACAAACCCAAATTTATGCCATTATTAACTAACACCAAAATTTAAAAGCATAACATTTTGGAGATTTTTTTTTTTTTTTTTTTTCTTGGATGTGAAATTGATATTTGATATTTTTTTCAGCTGAAGTTCTACATGTTGATTCATGCGAAAGGGAGGAGCATTTCATGACAGAACCAGAAATAGAAAGAAATCTGATCAAACCTGAACTGCAGCTGACTCCTGGTGAGTTGATCATTACTGCAACAGCGTGTTTATTTATTATTCTTATAAACCAGGACACGTATTTATGGAGACTGTATTTATCTTGTGAATTGTATTTGTTCTGTCAGAAGCATGTTCATGTGATTGAGATGCAGTGAAGATGGCAGCAGGAACTAAAAACTCTTCCTGGTGAGACAGCGTTTGTTTATTCTGTTTCAGAAAGACACTTCAGTACATTCATTTGGTCTTAATGTCAGTATATAGTTAAGATTGAAACGGTGTTCCTCATGAATCAGTTGTTTCCACTGAATATCATTATGAATGACTCAGAAACATGCGATATGTTGTCACATCGTGCTGACAGATGTTTAGATGATATTTTCACTGACTGCTGTATCTGAAACGTGTGTTCATTTTGCTGCTGTTATGAGTTCAGCTTTTGTACTGTTTGTAGTGTTTAATGTTTTTTTCTTCTTATAAAATTTTGCTTTGTGTTTTTACATTCATATTTTATATTGTCTGTCACTTTCAGATATTTTAATTTTTGACTCCAGTCCAGATGCTGGTGATCCGGATTCTTCTGATGGGCAGAAACTCTTGTGGGAAAAGCTCATCTGGAAACTTGATCCTAGGAGAAAAGAGGTTTAAAAGGCATGAGTCTGGAGTGTGTGAGGGTCAGACTCAGATCAGAGGGCAGCAGGTCGCTGTGATTGATTGTCCAGATCTACTGGATCCAGATCTGAATGAAGAGCAGCTGGAGATGATGGAAGAGCAGCTGGTCTCTGGATGTTCAGCAGGTCTCAGTTCAGTTCTGCTCATCGTTCCTCTGGAGAAACCTCTGCAAAATGAGCAAAAGATCCTGGATTATATTAAGTGTTTGTTTGGTGCTGAAGTTCAGAAGTACATCATGATTCTGTTCACACATGAAGATGATCTGGAGGATCTGGATCAGACCACTGATGAATATCTGAAACCCAAAGATCACGAGGATCTGCAGCGACTCGTGACTGAATGTGGAGGAAAGTCCCACTGTTTCAGTAACATGAAGAAAGTGAAGGCTCAAGTTGAAGATCTGCTGCAGAAGATTGAAGGAATGATGACGGAGAACGGAGGGAAATTCTTTATGAAACAGATGCAGAGGAGCAACAGCATGGACGTTCTTAATGTCAGCTGTAAGTTGTCTTGTTCTGTTAATTACTTCTCAAATACACGCAACACTGATCCTAAAAAGGAGAGTATTGGGATTGAATTAAACAGCACATCGATGTGATTTGATCTTTCTGTTGTAGTTTCAGGAAAGAGTTTACCATATCCAGTCTCCAGATGAAGTGGATGCAGTTCCTGAGAGGAAAGACCAGATCAGGCTGGTTCTGATGAGAAAAACTGGACTCTGCAATAGTGCTGGAAACACCTTCATGGATATCAGACAGTGTCAGTGAGAAACTACAGTCTCAGTGATTAAGAAACTTGATAATCAGACACACAAGACTCACTTCTTTTCTTATTAGTGATGTGATATACATGCAGCGAACAGTAATAGACCAATCACTGCATGAGCTGCGAGTGACTCTGAACAACTGTAATAAACACGCCGTTCTTTCTATTATGTACTCTGTAAATATAATGTGCTTTCTGTATCGCTATCCAGAGGGAGTGACTTTCTCTTCAGAGGGGAGTCGGTCAAATATCAGAATATTGAAAGAATAAAGTTGATTTATTGTGACTCTGAATGCTGTTTGTGTCTGTGTTTGCTGTTGAACTCACTGCGTCGAAGAATCATCTGTCAGTCAATCTCCGCTGATTCTGGCAAAAGCACAAAGATATGAAGGCATGCATGTTTGATGTTTTTATCACACGTCTTCACTCTTGCTCAGAGGAGCGTCTGAAGCAGTTCTACATCAGAGTCCCTGTTCTGGGAGATTATCAGTCTCTGGAAGTCAAACGCTTCAGATGAACAGCAGTCAGAGCAGAGGTGTGTGTTACAGACTCCAGCTTTATCTTCTGTGTGATATTCAGTCACCCGAGGGGCGTCACTCTGAGCCTGTTGCTGCTTGTTTGTTTGCAGACTGAAAGATCTTCTAGTAGCGATGGACCGAAACATCGTGATTCACATCAACCTGTTAAACAACCACAGACACAGCCACACCTCTGAAAAGAAATAGTAACATACTTTTTAACTGTTAAACTTAAGTTCAAAACATAGCGCAGTGCAAAAATTAATAAGACAGTAATATCATATAGAAAAATATTCTGAATGTAAAAAATCTAACACTAAGCAGTTGCTTGTAGCTGAACATCTTCACAAGTGTTAATCTATACAAAAGGGGAATAATTTTGAGCTGTAATGTAAACATGGAGCATGTAAAAAACTGCAGTGAATTATAGAAAGCACTGTATAATGCTGCCTGTTGTTAGTGTTATTTTGTTTTACAGACTATTTAGCCAAAATTATAGCTGGTTTAAGTGTTAAAAATTCCTCCAAAGAGTTACATTTTTTAAAAATAGCTTAGACTCTAAAGGTACTTTAGGAGAACTCAGTGAAACCATTCACTCATATCTAATCTTTAGACCAAGTCTGCAAAACTACAAGCCAGAGCCGGCCAAGCCAGCGACCTTTGCAATTGCAAAGGGCCCTGCGGCCAGCAGAGGGCCCCCATTTAGTCACTGCTAACTAGTCATACATCAAAAGTAATATAAAATAAATAAATAAAAAGAAATGGGCCTACAGTGCTCTTTATTAGGCATCATAATAAGCACAGTTGTTATTTATTTAGTCCTTTATTATGGCGGGTTCCCCGCAAATCTTGACCCTGACTGACCCCTATGAGGTCACTCGTCACCTGGTTAAATGTTATTCTATTTGCTCTATTTCATTTAAATTATATATATAGGCTGTTGTTTGTGCCTCTTAAGCTCGGTGTCAATTAAAAAATGTTTCTTTGAAGGTCAGTGAAAATCACTTTATCAGTCTTTTATTCCTTAAGTTCATCAGTGTGTGTTAGATTTGCACTGCACTGCCATTCAAGCTCAGTGGTATCATAACTTTCCTGTTAGACATCAAACATGGAACTCAACTCAAGAACTCAAGGTCTTTTATTGTCATTCTGGCACATGTTGCCACATAAGAACGAAATACTTACTCAGGACCAGCAGCGTAAAAAAAAATATTAACATACAGCATACATAGAATAATTAAAACATCATTTAATAGACAAAAAATTAAAAAATAACATAGTAGATATAATATGTACAGTATAGTTATAAGGTAGTCATTGCTTTTCTTTAGGCCTTACTTAAAACGGTCAAAGGGGCCAAATTTTGCTTAGGGCCCCCAAAGGTCTAGGGCCGGCTCTGCTACAAGCACATCGCGTGCTTTAAACTCGGTTTGATATTGTAAAGCTCATGTAATTTTCTCCCGGACCTGTGGGGGTCAGTATACTCAGGTAGAGAGAGAGTAGGACTCCAGGTATATAAGACACAGAAGAGAGAGTTAGCGAGAGCTGTCTTTTTTTTCCTTTTTTTTATTAATGCCAAGGTACCAAAGATACAAATACAGAAATTAACAACATTACGTGCAAAGCACCATTTATAGACATATGCAACAGTAAATACATAATACAAAACAAAAGCTTTAACAAAATAAATTAAAAATATTAAATGAATTAATTGTTTTAAAAGCTTTGAGATTCTTGGAAGATTAAATAGTTTGGACATACTGTTGAACCTCTTTTTCAAAAACAATATATAAAGGATTTTGATGAGTGAATTTACTGCAGTGAATATGAAATCTTGCAAGAAGTAATAATAGGTTAATAATAAAATATTCATTAATTTTGTCTTTTTGTATATTAAAGAAGCCAAACATTACACCCTTTAAAAGCAGAGAGAAACCCTGAAGCACACTGCAATGGATAACATTAGAGAAATCAATCCAAAATAGCTGTGTGTGAGGACAATCCCAAAAGATATGCACATCAGTTTCATTAGGGTCACCACAAAAAGAGCAGCTTGTATCTATGTCTGATTTAAACCTTTTCAAAAACACTTTAGCTGGGTAAAATCTGTCTAACAATTTGAATGAGATTTCTCTAACCTTGTTAGTTATTATGTATTTTGAAGACAGGGTCCATACTTTTTTCCAATCAATATGATCCACCACATTCCTCCAATAAGACACCATGGACATATGGAGTTGTTACAAGCTCCTTTTGAAAAAGATATCTTATCTTATAGTTACATGATGTAGGAGGTGACAAAAAGCATAGTTTATACTGGGATTTCAAATGGGTCTAAAGAAATATATAAAGTGCTGGATGATCTAACAGTGTCTCTTAAAAGCATAAGCTCCTTTAGGAATAGTGTCCATGACGATGAAGAATTCTTTGGGAGTTACTGGAAAATTACATTTACATAAGAACTCTTCGTAACTTAAAAGAAGACCTTCTGAGTTAAATAACTGGGAAACAATCAGAATGTTTTTCTCAAACCAATTACTAAAAAACAAAGATTTTCTCTTTTATACAATGTCTTGATTGTTCCTAATGCAAGCAAATCGTGAGGGGTGCTTAAAGATTAATGACCATGCAAGTAATGCCTGCTTATGAAATTTAGATCAATTGTGAAGGGATTTTAGCAATATTATAATTACATATCGATTGGAAAGGGAGACTACCTAATTTGGAAAAGTAGTAATTGGGGATAAAATTCCAGATTGAGTTTGGATTACACATAAACTGTCTAATCCAATTAATTTAGGAAAGTGTTGGTCAAAGAAGAGAAATCAAGGAAATTCAACCCACCATACTCATATGTGTTCATTTTTATCAACTGGTTTACAGATTTAAGCGCTGCGGAGGTCCAATTTGGTGCATGATTTTATCATCTGATTTACCGAATGTTGTTGTCCACATATAGAGAGAGTGCAGAGTATGTAAGCCTCAGCAAGCAGTGCTCTGCCTCCTCGAGTCAAATCTCTGCAAACATGCACTGAATCTTCTTTGGGCTTTATTATACTGGGGTCAAAATTCAAGGTACATCTTTTATCTTGATTTTTAGTTATCATAATGCCTAAATATGTCATTTCAGATTTAACTGGAATATTATAAATGATGGGTGCTGTACAATCTTTAATAGACATTACTTCACATTTGCTTATGTTTAGATTAAGACTCGAAGCTTGAGAGAACAGTTTTATATTATTAATTGCTATAGAGTTTTGGGAAGCATCTCCTAAAAATAAGGTGGTGTCATCTGCTAATTGACTTATAAATATTTCTCGATCTGCTACACGGATACCCTGAATAGCACTTTCATGAGTTACTAACTTCAGATAAAGTAATTTGCACTATCCAAAAAATTTCTGTCATCTCTTGAGATAGTCTTACAATCTTTAACAGACTCCAGAAAAGTATGGGCTGTCTCTTCTTCTTCTTCTTCTTCTTTTTTCATACAGATTACTGTAAAATTTAGCACAGAAATGTGCAATTGCCTGAGGATTATTAGTGACTGTCCCCTCAATATTAAGAGTTTCAATTAGTGAAGTACTTTGGCGACTCTTTTCTAATCTGAAAAAAAAATAGGCTGTTACATTCTTCCTCCTCCAGCCATTTTTGTCTAGATCTAATATAAGCACCCTGTGCACTATAATTGTACATCTTATCTAATTTAGACTGCAGGTCAGCATACTCAAGCTTATCAGATTCAGAAAACAGCTCTGGGGGTTTAGAAGATAGTGTTGCAATTTTAGACAACACCTTATTTTCTTCTGCTCTCTTAAGTTTAGCTAAATTACTACCAAATTTTCAAAAATATTTACTCATTTCAAACTTCAACAGCTCCCACTGTCTACAATATGAATCTAACACTAAAGCTCTTCTCCAGTACTGCTCAATCAATAATGTAATATTCTTCTTAACATCTTCAAAACGGAGAAGAGAATTGTTCAATTTCCAATAAGAAGAAGATGAGCTGAAATCAAGGGATGCAGAAAGACAAATCCAAAGAGAGACGGCACTGTCCCAGACAAAAGATTGGCATCGTGAAACAATCGTGGTGATTTCTGTGATCGTGGCTCCTAATCGGTGGTCCTGTGTCGTACAGTGAGAGAGGTCCGGCCGTGGGCCGTTATCACAGTCTTGCGACCAAAGATAGCCTTCAATAATTTTCTGGCAGTGTCAGAAATTCAGCATGTTCATCACACAGTGTGTTTGCAGTTACGACCCACATTTACTGACCAACCAGTAAAAATGCGTCATGAAATCAACGCGACATGGCACTAAAACATAAAACTGCTTACCTCAAGCTCTTATTCCTTCCTCTTTCGCTGCTTCCACTTTTTTTTCAGCAAAAAAAAAAACACACCAAACAGTGATTCATTATGCTCTTTTTGTTTACCACTAGTGCATGCTAATGACGTTTTATTCTTCTATAGAAACGTGCGTCACAGCCTGCGAGTCAATAGGTTTATTAGATCCATGTCACACAGTGTGGCCAGCGATGATCTTAGAGGATTGCTAAAATGAGCATGAATGCTGACTGATTTACAACTATTTGCTAGGCTTTGAGAAATGAGCCAGTAATCTATTTGGGACTGCTTAGACCATTCCTTGCTGCTCCACGTATAGAGTCTCTGCTGTGGATACATTTCTCTCCATATATCAACAACACAAAAACACAACATGAAATTATTCATAATTGGACTTATAGAAGCAGCCCTAGTGGGAAACCTGTCTAAATCACTATTTAAAACCATATTGAAATCCCCACCTAGAAAATAAGATCAGCATTAGTGTATTTATTTAACCAGTACTGTATATTTTCACTGATCATGTCCATTAAAGTGGTATTTTCAACAGAAGTATTGTACCCATATACATTTAGTAAAACAAATACCATCTGAACAAGAGAAACCATAAATAAGAAAAATCTCGACAGCAATTTTTTAAAATGGTGACACCTGCTGATGACTCTGTGCTGTGCGACATCCATGCATTACTGCCAGAGGTGGATAGTCCAGGGGTCAGAAAGTAAAAGTCCTGCCATATGTTTATTCCACCCATGAACTCAGCAGGAATCAAGTCATTCCTTCCAAGTTACAAACGAGTCTCAAGTTAAATCCCAAGTCCTCAAAGAGTTAAAGTTAATGAGATAATTAACTGACTAATTAAATGAAGATTGTGCATTAGTGATGAACACCTACTGTCAACAATCAACATCACTGAAGAAAAGAGAAACACAAGACCTACAACTGACTTTAAGCACAGACTTGGATGAAATCAATTGGAAGAAAAAAAAAAAACTTTGCCACCATAATTGTGGTCAGTATTTGCTTCAGCAGTTCTCCTCATGATTCTAACAACATCTTATATAAGTTTGCTTTTAAACAAATGCATTACTGTTTCACAGAAAACATTTGTGCAATGCTGAAACAAATTTTGAACTAGCAGGTATCTTATGCTTTTGATGACTGTATGATCTTGATTTGAATTTCTTTATTATTCTTAAAAAAGTGATATCTCATTAAACATTGCCACAATAATACTTCAATATTAAAAAAAAAAAAAACTGTTTGGGATTAGGCATTTAGCCATGAACATTTATCGTATGATCCTCATCAGTGGTGACAAATAATTATTCATACTGCAGTGCATTATGGGAGTTTTTCATGTATTGCAACATGAAGCATGTTGTTGATTGTCACCATCATAGAGATTCATATGCTGGTTCTTGATATCTGTGTGTGTCTAAAAAGCACTGGAGTTCAAATTTCTGTATGTGTTACACATTAAAAATTCATTCTCTGTAAATATTAAAGCAGTGCTTTGTTTTTGTAGTTTAACTGGGATGATTATTCAAAATCTGAACTTATGACAAAAAAAACATTATTTTAATTATAATCACACATTGTGATTATGTGTTTATTGTATATCACTGATCGCTTTTTTCTACAACACCACATATAGAGCTATAGAGTGAGGTCTAGCACAAGAAGTCAAACACTGATCTCCATGATGGTGGCATCATTTTAACCAATAAAACATTGACATTTGATCCTCTGTAATTTACAATAGCAGCAGGTGTTCATCACTAATGCAAAATTATCATTTAATTAGTCACTTAATTATCTCATTAACTTTAACTCTTTGCGTACTTGGGATTTAACTTGAGACTTGTTTGTGACTTGGAAGGAATGACTTGATTCCTCTTCTGGTGAAATCAGCTGCTGAGTTCATGGGTGGAATAAACATATGGCAGGACTTTTACTTTCTGACCCCTGGACTATCCACCTCTGATTACTGCCCCACTCGGACCTCCAAAATTTAACATCGTTCCTGTGTGGAATGGGTTTCTTGAAAAAAGCTGAAGTCTGATCCATGGTTTTTAACAAACAAAAAGAGGGTTTTTGCGCTTCACATTGTTTCTTTTTTAGGAGAAATGAACAATATTGACATTGATAAACGAACAGCAATGTACAGCTGTTAACACGATTCAAAACAAAGGCAAAAAGTCAAAACTAACTTATATAAGAAAAAAAATCAGATAAAAACAGAACAAAACACAAAAATAAAAAATCAACAATAAGAACCACCAGCAATAATACGATGATATTTCAAACGCCGTAGTGACAGTTAACAGACACCATCTTAGAAAAGACTACACGATCCTCATGATGGAAATCACAAAGTAATATCCACACCTTCAATGAACACACATGCTCTGACGTAATAGGCCATTTTTCCAGCAGCTCTCATCTCTCTCACTTTCGGCCACAAGCTCTTCCGTCTCTCCCGCTCCAGCGAAGTCAGATCCTCTGCGAAATGCAGGTTGTTGTCTTTGAGAAAGTGGGACTTCTTGGCAGCTTTCCATGAGGCATCATGGATAACCCATGAGATGAACTGCATGATAACAGCGCAAGGTTTTGTATTGTCACCTCTCCTCCCTAACAGATGCACAGTGTCAACAACATCAGGGTACTTGCTCTTGGCCTCGGGATAAGTCTCGCTGCAGATTCAAATGACCTCGGATCTTATATCTTCCTTGAAAGTCTCAGGCATTCCAAACAATGTCAAATTCCACCTGCGAGAGTATCTCTCCAGATCAGAAATGCATGTTTCTCAGGTGCTCTTGAGATGTTCTTGATTAAGCCTGGAATCTACATCTTTCACATTCTTTTTTAGATCTTGTACTTCAGCACACACAAAGTCTACCGTTTACTTTAGCCCTTCTATCTTTTATATTTACATTTAGTCATTTTGCAGACGCTTTTATCCAAAGCGACTTACAATTGCAGGATACATAAAGCTCTGAAGACTTCATCTTAACAAGGCACCATCTTGGATTCTCTTAATTCTCTAATTGCACCGCGAGGATCTAGGAGTGAGGAGCCTTCCTGAGGAGTCATGAGCGAGGATACACAAGTGTATTCTTGTATTCTTTGCGGGAAGTGTTCAGTGTTTTTTTCATTGAAAACAACCTGGGACGCAGGTTTATAGATTCTCCTCCCCCTTCACCCATCTGCTGTTGAATAATTTAATTTTTGTTATTTTTAAACTTTTGTAATTTTTAAATAATACCTTACATGTGATATACTTCAAACAGGGAATCTGGCTTTATTAATAGGATTATGAATGTCTTAAATAATTTTTAAAAAACATATAAGGGCAGATCCCCTTTGGCGCAGCTGATGACGCTTTTGAAAGAAGTGACTATAAAAGGGAGCAAGGATTATTCCAATTTCACTTTATTCAATTCCTCGATCCTTCCCTTTTCCTTGATCCTTCCCTCACCTGCCGAAGGGGTGGAGCTAATGACACGAGGACAATAAAGA
>NC_056574.1:9943509-9944068 GCF_018340385.1 Cyprinus carpio | reverse complement strand
TAAGTCGCTTTGGATAAAAGCGTCTGCTAAATGATTAAATGTAAATGTAAATGTAAATGTGATCAACGAGGAGAGTGTAGAGATGATGGCAGAGTCGGCCTGCTCGTTTGGACTTGAAGATTTACCTTTTTTATGAGCAGGTGGCTTGCTAGGAGTGAGTGAAGTTGTGCAGAGATCTAGCTCGTTTACAGCAGGAGAAGCATAATCATGGACATCCATAATGTCAATAGTGTCTGATCGCTCTTTGCGTTTGTCAAATGGCATATTTATGATCTAAATTGTATGTACTAAAATATGATCTAGCAAATGTAACGAAAAAAATACGTTAATACAGTTATACTTTCTTAATATATAAAGTTTGGTCAGGAGCCCTGAAAACTTCGACTTAACAAGGCGCCATCTTGGACCTCCGACCTTTCCTTCGAAGTGCGCATTCTGACTTTGGGACAGCTTACGTCGTGACGCTGTGACGCAATCGCACTTCACATCTGCACTTCGGAGTCCACACACTTCAGTTTGGGACACAGCTAGAGTGTCGTCAATACTCTCTCTTTTCAAT
>NC_056574.1:9943008-9943424 GCF_018340385.1 Cyprinus carpio | reverse complement strand
TTAGATCCTACATTAAATTTATATTTTGACCTCACTATTCGGGGAACAGACACAGTCTTAATATATTGGACAGCGCAAGTACTTCTAACATTTAAGCAAGTAGAACAAAAGCCATCATAGCAGTTATTTGAGAATTGGCTTACTAGTCATAGTGTAGAGTTCTGGAGATGTTGTCCGACAGGAGTTCTGCTCCGACTCTGCTGGGGTGCAGGCCATCAGTGTGGCATCATCTCTTCTCAAGTGTTCTGGATCCAGATTGGAGCTTGTGTAAATCCTAGTTACCAGGATGTCAATCCCAGCAGAAACAGAGAAACAAATAAAGACATAATTAGCGTAGCTGCTGTTCCAGCCCAGTAAAATGAATTAGTTTAACCCAAGCTAAAGAATAATAATGCACATTTGATCAGATATAACTG